>NW_006431805.1:454289-476912 GCF_000325575.1 Pteropus alecto | reverse complement strand
TTGTAGATGTTTCATCAAGCTCGCTACCCTCAATCTCAGTCCTTGTCAGTGTTAGTGACAATTTCAGTAGTGTTTGCTCAGATTCCCCTGGATCTCTACGGTGTTTTGTTCTCAGAGAATATGGGAGGAGGGGTCCTCAGGGTTGGGGATGGGAGCTGTTGCCTAGCCTCATTTTTTTGCAACTGCAACTAGTAATAATCAACTGTTGTTTCTCTGCTGTCCTCGCTTCTCTGTTTTCTTCCCTGATGTCTGGGTACTGCCGCCAGCCATGTGGAGCTCACAGCTCTCCCAGGCAAAATTTTTCAGGGAACTCGCTGCACCTTCTCCCCTCCCCTCTACTCCTACAGGGATCTCTGGCTGTAAGAGACAGCTTCTTTGTTTCTCTCAGTCTACTGCCCAACTCCTAGGGTTCTGACCTGTGGTAGCTCTTATGCACAGATCCCACACTCAGATGTGCTGGTGGGCAGTTTAGGTGTTTTTTGTTGAGTATTAGATGTTCAGCTTATTGTTGTTCAAGGGGAGAGATCTGGGGACATCTCTCACTCCACCATGTTTCCAAAATAATCTTCCCCTCATATTTTTTTTTTAATTTATATAAAAGAGGATGAGTTCCAATATCTATTTATTCTTTCGAGCAAATGCTATTTGTATGATATTGTTGAAGAAAATTAGTGATAAAATTCAGAAAAGTAATTTTAAGATAATAAATAATCACAGTATAATAGCACTACAAAGAAATTTAGGAGCTACCTAGCTTAATCTCTTCATTCTGAAAATGAAGAAAGATTCTCACAGTGACCTGTCATAGGTCAGTCATTTAAGGTAAGATATAGAGCAAGACTCAGTTTTTCTGATAGGACCCGAATGTGTTAAAGCACTGAAGTAGTTCAAACATTAGTTAATGAAAATCTCTAAAAGGTTTTGATCCCCGTATCACATAATTTTAGTTGTCTTTCTATATCTACTTACGTTTGATTCAAAGTTTCGAGGCTTAGTCTCTAACTCATACTTTGTATTGCCTCATGGTGCATATTGCAGTGACTTTAAACTTATGAAACCTTAAATCTTATTTATTCAGTCTTCAGTACAGCACCTGAATATCTATGTCTTCAAGTAAAACCACAAGCAAGCAAATATAAAGCAGTGGAAAAAATGTTATGATTTATTTGATCTTTCATTAGTAATTTATCCTTTTATTCAATGGTTTTTTAAATTATTTTTTATTAAAAATTATTGGAGTGACACTGATTAATAAAATCAAATAAGTTTCAAGTGTTCAATTCAACAGTATGATATATGTATACATATATATATAATACATATATATATTGCATTGTGTGTTCAGGTCTCAAAGTTAGATTTCCTTCCTTCATCAAATATTTGATGCTTTTTACCCATATCTATCTCTCCCCTCCCACTTTTTAATCTTAGAATGCTGCTCAGTGTAATACTGATGGATTTAAAACAGCGAATCTTCTCCTGGCACCAATTTCTCAAAATGTAGTCCTTGAAGAGCACACAAAATGAGCATGCTGATTTAGGAGATGCTGAATAAAGTTTTACTTGGGAATGAGATTTTCAGCTGTGTCAGATGAGTAGAAAATGGTAAGATTAATGAGAATTAACAAATACCATTAAAGTGAAAGTATTGCAATATAGGTAAATATCTACATAAACATCTAGAAACATAAAAGTTATCTTTTTCGATCATTGAATCTGAAATTGGTAACTTTTACATTATGTTTGAATTAGATATTTTTAACTGACCGAAATAGATTTGGAAAGTCAGAGACTCAGTGTTACTGGTAAATCATTCACTTTTTGCACTTTCTGATATTTGAGTATTTACTTTCGTAACCTCAGCATCTTCCATTCTTTTTCACCTAATTTCATGATTGACCCAATATCTTGTCACTAGTTATTGACCAAGTCATAATGTGCATCCTTTATGGAATATGCACTCACTTCCTAACATAAAATTCAACATAACAATATGAAAATACCCAACATGATTTTATGAGTGTGTACATGTGCAAATGTACATGCGTGTAATTTATTATTATTGGAGGTATACAAGCTCTAACTTCATTCAGACTTAGAGTTGTGAGAAAACTTCTTAAGAGTTACAAGAAACTTAATGAATATCTAAACCACCTATTCCATTTTATAAGTGAAAAACTGAGGCCCAGATAGAAAAACTGAGAGGCTTACTATAATGTAGCCAGTCAATGGTAAGGCTAGTATGAGAACTTATTTCTCCTGAGTTTTACCTTGAGAACTTTGTCCAATAATTTCTACCTTCTTATTCTTAATTTTAATTTATTTAAAACTCTCTAAAATTGGTCTGCAGAGATGCATTGCATAATAGATCACTGATCAGAACAAGGGAGGAATTGTGTCAAATAAATTCTTAGGGTTTCAGTTTATTCGTATATGAAATAAAGGAGTTGGAATAAATGATCTTTATAGTTCTTTATGAAGCAGTAATTGTGACTATATTTACCTTATACCATATAGTTTTCTGATCCCACTGTGGGTTTGCATTATCCATAAATGCTCTAAAGCAAAATTTTTCTTGCATTCCTTTGTCACTAGTAAACAAGCCTGAGACTTGCAAACTTTATGTGACCTATAGTCCTCAAACTAGAAGTGCAAGGAGAAAAAAAACATGGTTTGGAGTAAAATTTACAAAAGAAAAAAATATATAGTGAATTTGGGTTCACAACAGTTATCTAAACAAAAATCAAGGTGATTGTATAGTTTCCTAATAGTTTATACTGTGTTCATCCTTTTATATTAATTCGAAAGTTCTTCTGTCAAAACTATGAAAAAGTAAATTAACTGAAGATGAACTATGAGTAATCAAATCCTGAGGTTTACAATTAATTAAATGAAATGATGAGTCAGTTCACCTCAATATGGTTTTATTTTTTAAAAAGTAGCATTTAATTAAATTAACAGTCAAAAGTTTACATTAATGATATTCTTCCAAAAATGAAAAGCAGTTTATATCTGCCATGTTATTTCACTTTAACAGTCAAGTAGTATGTTGGCTTGTTTGTTATTTGCATTCAAAGTTATGATGTATTATAATGAATAATGAAACATCTGGTGGTATGAAATGTTAATGTGATATACCACATTGAATTTAGTGGAAACAGTTTTTAAATTCTCTATAAATCAACTGGAAAGATGTAAATCTTTTCAAACAGGGGTATTATTCATGTTCTTTTTTAGGAGATGCTTATGCTCTGAACTCTGTTATTCAGGAAAAAAAAACACTAGAAATCTAAAAGATTCAGAATACAACAAAGGGGAAAGCCATAAGGATATAAGAATGAAGAATGAAAGAGCAGAGATGCCACAAGCAAGTAGTTACAGGCCACCCAAATGAAGAGCAAATATTACAGGGATTCTTAGAAATCACCATTCAGGGTTAGATACAACATTTTAAATTACTCAGCTTGGCTCTATGGCTGAGAGGGAAAGATTGAAAAAATACAGCTATGGGAAGCTCTCAAAACAGTAGACAGTCCCTGAATTTGGCACAGCATTGGCAAAATCATCAAATAAAATTGGCACTTAAAGTCTACTATTTTGGCATGGATATTTTGCATACTTTGTTAGATTACAGATAGACATAAAGAGAGGATACACTCAATCTTTGCGAAAATTCAATTTGTCCTACAAAAACAACAGATTAGAGGATGTACAATAAGTCAGTGAATTTGCCATTTAGAATGGGGCCAGAGACAGGAAAATGGCAATTAGTAACAGGCTGGCAGATCAAGCAGCACAGCATAGTAGAGAGTGTAACCAAACCAAGAACCTAGGAGAAGGCTGGAAACTGCTTTGAGCAAACTGCTGTCCTACAGCCTGAAGCATCTAACAAAATTCCAGGTTGCCAAGCAACTGTTTATTTCCTGTAGACTCTTCTGAAAATGAATAATAGGCATTTAAAGGTTTGAAATTTTAATAATAACCTCTTCATATGCGCCTATTATACCTACTTTGAAAGATTAAAAGCAAGAGAGAAGCACCATATTGAACTTGTCTTATAGAAACGTTTTCCAAATTGTATTCCATTTGAACACTTGTTCCACAAAATGTTAAAGAGACTTTATTTAAAAAGGGGAGAATAAAGGAGTTCCACAACCAATTTATGCAATTCAGGGTTGATATAACAAACCTTATATAGCATTTATCATGTCACATGCTGCTATAAATTCTACTTAATATTCACAAACACTTTAAGAGAGAAGTACTACTACTATTTCCATTTTACAGATAGAGAAACTGAGTCACAAAAACTAAATAAAGTGTCTAAGTCACATAGCTAATTAACATTGAAGTTGGACTTTAAACCCAGGTATTTAGGCTCCAGATTTCTGTACTGCAGATTTTTTCAAAGCTTATAATATGCTAATATTTGTTATAATACTTCAAAAGAAGCATAGAGTACACTACATTTTAAACATATTAGATAATGGGAATTGTTTTCATGGAATTCCTATTAATGGCTCTAAAGATACTAATATTCCATGGAACACATTTTGAGAAATGTTATTCAAAAATAATTTTTTAACTGGGATGTAAGCTTAATTTCAACTAACATAGACATTATTTTTTTTTTCTGTATTGAAGTTAAGCTATACACACATTCCATAGATATCAAGAATTCTCAAAATTTACATAAAGTTAATGACTCTTTCATAGAGTAAGAATCGGTTATATTTGTTTTGGTTGATATCATTTTAAATTGAAAATGTCCCAGATTTTTAAACATAATCCCTGAGAGAAACATTAATAATCTTGCTGGTACCTCTCAATAGACCATTTCTTATTTATGAAAATCCGAGTTATATGAACTCTTTTAATAGTATGTAAGCATTCTAATAGGTTATATACCTCCCTAGGTACCATTTTGAGCATTTTATAGAGCGTTACTAGATGTATCAAGATAATTTCTAAGGAGACAAAAAAATAAAATAGCATAGATGATAGAGGCTTTGTTCATCTCTCTCGCGACCACATCAATGTTGTGACAGAAACATGGAGCAAACAGCAAGTAAAGTTGCCTGGAATCCAGATGAACGAAAACACTACAACTAGGGAGAGAAATATTAATCAACCTACAATGGTAGAATGTAAAAGGGGGCGAAGACATAAGGCTTCCAATACAAAGTGGCTGAGTGGGACAGAGGCTACGGCAGCAGCATCTGGCAGCTGCAGACGCCTCTCAAAGGGACCCTGTCCGCGATCAGACTTTCACAGTGATGGACTTGCTTACTCTGAGCACCAACACTGGGTAAGGCAGCACAGGGGGCACCAGAGATTTACAAGGGGACACTGAGTTGTCAGAGTGAGGGCCAGAGGCAAGGCTCTCCCCTGGGCAGGAATATGGGCAGTATCCATTGTTCTTCTGTTGAGCCCTCCCCTACACCCATTGTGTAGAAGCAGCACTGCCATAGCTGAGACATCATCAAACTAGGTAAAAGAGGTTGATCCATGCACAGGATTCCCTGGAACTCTGCCTCATCCAACTCACAGCCCCACCCGAGCCACATCCAACTGTGTCCTCTGAAAGACCTATGTTCCTTGCCAAGCAGTGCCAAGACTCACACTGGTGACAGCTGATCTCAATTTCTGGTGTGATTTCTTAAGGCAACTATAAGCACAGCATCTGTGAATTGCTTCCTGAATCTTACCAGGTGGCCCTAGAGGGGCAAAGGCTGGGACTAAACTTGGCCTGCAGCTGAACCCTTCTCAGGACTGTGTCACTGGACACCTACTACACAAAGTCCCACTAATAAGATGGATAGACATAGGAGCTTTGCTTAGTACATAGAAACAGAATCAGAAAGGCAATCAAAATGGGAAGACAAAGAAGCAGAAACCATATGAGAGAACAGAACAGAGATCAAGGAATAATGGAGTCAAGCCATCTCACAGATGCAGAGTTTAAAACACTTGTTATAAAGATGCTCATTGAACTTAGGGGAAGAGTAGATGAACTCAGTGAGAACTGTATCAAAGAGATTAAAAACATAAAAAAAATGGAAATAAAAATTATGAAAGAGAACCAGTCAGAAATGAAGATACATTATCTGAGATGAAAATTAGATTAGAGGAAATAAACAGAGTAGATAAAGAAGAGGATTGAACCACTGATATAGAGGATGGGGAAGCCAAGGACACCCAATCAAAACAGCAAGAATAAAGAAGTCATAAAAATATCTGGGTCCTAGGGGTACTTGAAGGAAAACAAGAAGTTGAAGAGCTATTTAAAGAAATAATGATGGAAAACTTCCCTCACCTGGTGGAGGAAATAGACATACAACCCCAGGAAGCTCAGAGAGTCCTAAGAAAGATGAACCCAAAGAGGCCCACACCAAGACACATCGTAATTAAAATGCCAAAGTTTAAATATAAAGAGAGAATCTTAAAAGCAGCAGGAGAAAAGCAGTTAGTTACCTAAGAGGGGGCACTCATAAAACTGTCAGCTGATTTCTCAAAAGAAACTATGCAGGACAGAAGGGCTTGGGACAAAATATTTAACATAATGAAAACCCAGGATCTACAACCAAGGATACTTTATCCAGCAAAGCTATCATTTAGAGTTAAAGGACAAATAAAGAGCTTCCCAGACAAAAAGAAGCTAAAGAAATTTATCATCACCAACCCAGTATTACAAGAAATGTTGGAGGAACTTCTTTAAAAAGAAAAAAATCATGTATCAAAAACATGAATAAAAAATGGTAAGAACTACATTGCTATCAACAATTACCTCAAATGGAAAAGAATGAAGTGCTCCAATCAAAAGATTGAGTGGATGAATGGAAAGAGAAACAAGACCCTTACATATACTGCTTACAAGAGACTCACTCCGGATGAAAGGACACACACATACTAAAAAGAATGGGATGGAAAAAGATATTGCCTTGATGGACCTAGAGGGTATTGCGCTCAATTAAATAAGTCAGATAAAGAAAGACAAATATTGCATGATTTCACGTACATGTGGAAGCTAAAGAACAAAATAACAACAAAAATGGAAATAAACTCATAGATACAGAGAGTATTTTGAAGGCTACTAGATGGGAGGGGGTTTGGGGGCAGTGAAAAAGGGCAAAGGGTTTAAATACAAATGGATAGTTATAAAAATAGAAATGGAGATATTAAGTTAAGCATAAGGAAAATAGTTAATAATGTTATAATAAATATGTAAGGGGGAAGAGGGATACTAGATTTAGTGGAGTAATCACTTTGTAAGTTATATAGTTCTGTAATCACTATACTGTACAATTGAAACTAATATATTATTGTATGCCAACTATAATTTTTAAAAAACTCGTTGAATTACACAATGTAAATATGAGCAACTAATTATCTACTACATTTCAATAATGCCAGGGGGAAAAAAGATGATTTCTGAGGTCTTGTAGCCCTGATTTCCCATTGATATATGATTTTTAAACAAGCAGTGAGAAATCCAGTAAATATTATTGTAAGTCTAGGATAGAGAGTGCATTAGATATAGATTATGGGTGACAAAACATCTCAAATTTCTGACATTAGGACAAGAGTAACTGCTCCAATGCCTAGTTAGCCCAGGATTACAGGAATATGAGAAAGTAGCAGCAGTTCCCTTCCACAGCCATTCCATACTCAAGTATATGATTACTTCAAAGAAACCAGCCCACCATATAGAATATCTATCTGATAGTCCAGAAAATGTTACCTCTTAGATATCTAGCAATTTCAATAAGCCAGGGATAAAGGTAGCAGTTTGCCTACCAAAATTAGTTTGAATACAAGTCTACTATTGAACTGATTTTACATTTTTTTAATTATCAAAGATATTCTGGAAACTTTAAGAAACATATTCATATGTTAACTTCAACAACACAAATGCTAAAATTAGAATAATACAGAGAAAAATACCATGGCACCTGCATTAGGATAAAATGTAAATTTGTGAATCATCCCATATTTTGGGTGATGGTTGCACAACAATTGGAATGTACTAAATGCCATTGAACTGTATACTAAAAATGATTAAAATGGCATATTATGTTCTATGTATTTTTACTCACAACAAAAGAAAATATATTTGGTTAGGTCAGAAATTCCCTATAATTGAAAACTGATAACAAGAATATAAAAGAAGGAAAAGATTATTAGCTTCTGGTATACTGCCAAATTAGTGGCTTTTTTTTTCTTCCATAGTTGCTCAAAGCATTTAAGTTTCAGTTCAAATATATTAACCATCTGAATATAGCATCTGAACTATAACTTTATAGAAACAGATAACCACAGAAAAGAGCCACTTTCTTAGAAGCTGTAAAAAATACTGATCTATTAACTGAATTTACTTTTGATTTGCAAATCAATAATAACAGTAATAGATCAATGTGAAGCCTACATATGGATTATTTGGTATTTCTCTGCAGCAGGTATCACCAATTAATAAAAATAATGGAGATAGAGTAAGTAAGCATTAAACAGTATTAATAGGAGAGAAAGATAGAAAAATCTAGCCAAGTTCAAATATATATCAAAAATCAAGTTTGTCTTAAGATAGCTTCCAAACTGGAAAGGAAATTCAATTTACTAAATGTATTTTTGAAATATGCAATTCAGAAAATCAGATGTTTCAGAAGATATACTTTAAGCCTTCTCACTGAAGATATTAATATAAAAGAGTAATTGATGATTTCTGTGAAATTTCATTTACTCCACATTGTTTGTTCTGCTCACTGTAGCTACAAGTCTTGTATTCCTTCTGCTTTTTGGAAAGCCATTTCTGCCTTTGTGGAAAATCAGCAATACATTAGGAAATTAGACAAAATAAAATAAATTTTGTTTAGAGGGTAAATTCTGAAAGAAAACTTTCTATTTATTTTCCTTTAGAAACAGAATAAACGGGAAGTTGGCCTCAAATTAAAATATATATATATTTTGGTCTAAAATTAAGCTTTAATGCTAACTTCTGTGTTATCAGATAATGGAAATTTAATTGTATTTTCTGTCAAACCACTATGCTGTATACTTGAAACTAATATAAAATATTGAATGTCAGCTGTAATTGAAAGAAAAACATAAAAATAATAAAAACAAAAAAATGTATTTTGTATTTGTCAAAAGGTATCCAACTGCCACTAAGAGAATATTGATCATCAATAATGAACCAATTTCCTGGAAGGTAATTGGCTTCCTGAAGATCACTAACACTCATGGCTTTTAAGTAGCTGGTCTTCCCTTGGATATTCCATGTAAGTGCCAGAGATTCAACTGTGTAATCCCCTACTCTTCTGGATAGTAGTTCTCAAATACTGCCATGCTTCATTGTCCCAGAGGGCTACTACAATGAGTTACTGTTGTTTTTTATTTAACATTGTGACATTTTGCATTCTTAATATTTATCTACTACATAAAGGAAGATTAAAAAATCCAACAAAACATCTAGAAATGTTGATTAGTCAAAAATTTGCATTTTAAGAAAATCTGCATATTTGTGATAATCAAGGTGTAATATATAACATCAGGAAGGACCTGAGGAAATTGCAAGGACAATGTTTGCCTGGCCCAAATTATCATGTAAAGAATACTGCATAAGGAATCAGAAGAGCTAAATAAAACTGGATTTATTTATAGCTGGTTATATACCTATCTGAGACTTCCTCCCACCAGAATCATTTTTTTCTTGTATTTAAAATGAGTTTCAAGGAAGCAACCAAGATATTCTTGAGAATGTGAATAAATAAATTAAGTATGATACATCCAGACAATGGAATATTATACAACACTAAAAAGAAATGAACTAACAAGTCATGAAAAGATGTGAAGGTAACTTAAATGAATATTACTAAGTGAAAGAAGCCAACCTTAAAAATGCTACATTCTGTATGATTCCAACTATATGACATCTTGAAAAAGGCAAAACTATGGAAACAATAAAAAGGTCAATGGTTGCCAGGGATGAGTTGGCAGGGAGCCAAATAGGCAGAGCACAGTATTTTTAGGGCAGTGCAAATACTCTGCAATATTATAATGATGAATATATGTCTTTGTACATAATGCTCAACCTCATAGAATGTACAATACCAAGTATGAACCCTAAGGCAAACTATGAACTTTGAGTGATAATGATGTGTCAACGTAGGTTTATCCTTGGTAACAAAGGTATCATTCTGTTGAGTGATATTGATAATGTAGGAGGCCATGCACATGTAAGGGAAGGGGCATATTGGAAATCTCTGTACCTTTCTTTCCATTTTATTGTAAACTTAAAACTGCTCTAAAAATATTGTCTTTAAAAAATTAGGTTCAACCCAATATTAACTTTCGATGTATCTACGTGGAATACATTACTTCCAAGATAAACACTTATTGCCTTGTCATTTATTAATTTTATGTTAATCATATCTCCCCTACCTAGAATGTGAGCTCCTTACTGGAAGAAACTATGTATTATTCTTAACTTTTGCATTCTTTGGTGCTTGACACCATAGTGGGTACATGGTAGTGCCCAGTGAATGACTACAGAAAAATCAAATGGATGCTGTGAAAGGAAACCACCAGGAGGAAGAAAAGAGTCTACCTCCCCAACACTAGTAATTGTGCATTATTCTTTAGTAGTAATTTCATTTTGCATTCTCTTTCCTATCACATTCTGCCTGAACTTCCTACCGAGATATAGCAACAAATGTGAGAAGTGGGCAAAGACAGAGACGATTCACTCAAACACTGAAAATGCCAATAGTTCTGCCTTTGATTTACTCTTTCACTGTCTGATGGTGCCATTCTTTATCATCAGCTTATGCTTACTGAAGCAGTATACATCAAGCATCTGTTTTAGAAAGCAAAGCAATTTGTTTTATTGAATGTAATTATGTGAAAATTTGCAACAGAATTTGTCTTATTCTCAATTTAAGGAGCACATGACGTTAGCCATAGGTATATTGATGTAAATGTGTGAATAAACATGGTCACATCTCAGAGGCATCCATTTGTATATTTAAGGAAATGTGAATGATAATTCTTTTAAATCCAAACTTTTAAGAGATTAGTTTTAAACCTCCAGAGAAAAAGAGATAAGGGAGAAAGTCTTAATTATGCCAATAATAATATTTAATTACATGTATATGTTGTTATATGCTTTGAGATATAAATATTAATAACTATGTCTCTATTAGCTATCAGAATGTATGATTACTTAAAGCTACCTTAAATAACCAATAACATGAACATTTGAGTTACAAAGGAGAGTAATTAGATACCATGAAAACTTGGCTTTTATTCTTGGATATTCAAAGGATGCAAGGTATCTGGCAATATTATTTTTTAAAGCTTACATTACTTTGCTCCAGAAAATGCGGTGTTTTAACTCAACACTTTTATCATTTTTTTTTATATTCACCAGTCTATTGCATTTTTAATAATCAAATATAATAAAAAGTTTTTTGGTATTGTTATTTCCTTTAAAAAACTGCACTCTTTAAATTTCTAGGACCAGATAAACTTCACTGTCAGAGTAGCATGGCCAAAAATTCTACATCAAATACAGTTTTAGTTAAATAGCCTTTCTCCTGAGAGTAATATAACTCCCAGAATGAGCAGGGTTTACAGAATTATGAGATATTGTCATCCAACACTAAAAAAAAATATCTAATGGGCATGATTTTCTCCTAAAATTGCTGTGAAAAATTTACTCTCATTTAAGACATTAAGATGACATGTTTGAACTACAGGCATCCAGTATTTTATTATGGCCCAGTAGAATAGATTAGTGCAAAGGAGTATTCTGACTCTTATCCAGCCTGCTCAAAAGTCTCATTATCTGATATATATGAGTTAGTGCATGGGTAATAGAAAATAATTCTAAATTAAATAATTAGGCCAAATCATTAATAGGGAGAGATACACACATACATGCAAACATGCACACACAATCAAAAGGATTCAACATGGAGCTGGAGTCTAATGGATGATTTATAAGATGGCACATTCTTTCTGGTTTCCTGAATTCTGTCACAGTCTTATTAACAATAAATTCATAAAAAGATACAAATCATTTTTTTCTACTTGCAACAATGGCTTGAGGTTGCTACAGGGGTACACTAACTCCAATGAATCAAATGAAAGAGAAGACAAAGAAATTTATCTTTCTTAAGCTTTTTTTCCACTCAGAATTCTAAACAATTTGATAATAATAAGTCTGACCTCAAAACTGCTATTGCTAGAGATAAACAAATATACACAACTTGGAGACAGATCAAGATAGAATGGCCCAGCACAATGTTAAGAATGCTACACCATCTTAATGATGAGACAAGGGACTCCATCTTTTGTGGCTTTGTGAATTCCCATGGCTATTGTTTCTGTGAATAAGATAGTGTGTCCAGAGCCAATAAAATGAGAGCAGAAACATAATCACCAAACTGTGTTGTGGTTATTTCCTTTCATTTCAATTGATTTATTCCTTTTCCTTTGTAACCTTTCTAGGTCTTTGATATTGTTGGTAGGCTGTTTCCATAAAGACTATAGTAATTTGTACAACCAAAATCTAGGTCTTTGATATTGTTGGTAGGCTGTTTACATAAAGACTATAGTAATTTGTACAACCAAATTTACATAAATTATGGGCTTTTCCAAGCTAAAGATATAATTTCAAGATGATCCATACCACCATCCCTCCTCTTGGTGATCCTAGTAATGAAACCTCTTCAACTCTATCAAATTCAACTTCCTCTTAACTAGTTATTATTTTTTTAAAGAATGTGGGATCTTAGTTTAGTTATGTGTTTGTTTTTTTTTTAACATTTGCCATTTATCTCAGGTAATATTGACATATTTTTAAAACAAATATTTGTTCTGGCTAGTGGTAATTGAATTGGGAGCATAAGAACTTTAGAAAATTCTATATGAAATAATCAGATTGTATAGATAAAGCACATTTTATCTTTTAACTTGAATTCTTGCTACCAGTAATTTCAAACACAAGAGTAATTTTCTAAAGCAGATTTTAAATAGTATCACTTCGAACTAATACATTATGAATCTAAAAGGGATATCTTGACTCTGTAAAATGAACTAAGAATTTCAATCATTTTTTAATAGGTCTGCATTCCTTCTCAGCTAGACTGCTTTACAGACTTCTTAAGTGATCTCCTTGCCTCTAATTCTGTCCCCTTTCAGTCTATCCCATACTCTCTTATCAGTGATATTTTCATAAACAGTAGTATTTTCACATTGCTCACTTGCACAAAAATATTTAGTGGTTCACCACTGCCTATAAAATAAAGGCCAGAACTCTTAATCTGCTATTTACAACCTCCCACAATCTACTCCCCCTATCTTTACAGGCAGAGCTCCTAATTTTTTTATCATATATTCACTACCCTGACTGAATACTCTGTTACCCATACACACTCAGTACTATCTCATCTTCACACCTTTGCAGATTGTCTCTTGCCTGGAATGCTTTTATCCCTGTCTTGTTAACTGCAGCTTAATCAGACTTTAAAGCACAACTTAAATGCCATCGAACTCTACGAAGCTTTCTTTAATTCCTATGACTGAAAATAATTCTCTTCGTTGAACTTTCCTATAGTAATTTACATAGATATAGTTATAAGAACACATTTATAACTTATAACTTTCTGTCTTTTATTATGATTATGTCTATAAATAGGCCTCACTTTCCCACCTAAAATGAAGGCTATGAAGGCTTCTGCAGAGCACTGACTATGACTTAGTTGGTTCTCATAGCAGAATCTAAAATATTATCTTTCAGGTTGACAGCACGTGACAAATGTGTGTCTAATAAATTTACTATTCTATAAAATAGATTTACACAATGTGATATAAAGATATTCAATACTTAGAATGTAGTCATACATAGGGTAAACAGTACTCACATACACATATATACACTGACATCAAATACTACTTTTTTTTCTTTTTAATTCAACTAGTCATCATCTGTTGTCATGCCTCTTGTGTCTTTAACATATCATAAAAATTTCCCTATAGTTTACTAATAGATGAAAGGAAGAATGAAAAACATCCTTCCTAGTGGTTTTAAGATATTTTTTAACAAAGTTTAAACTACTTTTTTTTTTAAAAAAAAAAAAGTATCTATGGAGAAATAAGTGTTTGCCTCTCAATAATCATGGAATAGCTATGAGGAGAAAACTACATTACAAATGAGCAGCTATCTGTTATCAAATTACAAGGCATTTTCATCAAAGGACCTAAAAAGGCAGCAGACTGACCAGTTAACATGTTTCCACTGACCTAGGGGGATTTTTTTTTCCAGTTAATAGCTTCTGAAGAATGCTTCTTTTTGATTTTAGTCTCTGACACAAAAATGATTGTCCCATTTAACCAGTCTTCTATTACATATATCAGAGAATCCTATTTACTCGCACACTACTAGAACATTAAAACACAATAGAGTGATTGTTTCTAGAAGAAAAATTTAAAGATTGACATTTTTTTTACCCCAAAAAGGGATTGAGATCAAAAGCTAACTTTAATAGATGTTTGACTAAGGTCATACTCCTAGGAAATGCAACACTGAAGATGAAAGAAAAGAAATAGGTTTGGCTTTTGATCTTGGCCAAATCCATTTGGCATTGTTTAGCTTTTATATAATGCTTTAGTTTTAGGTGATATCATGACTTAAAATGAATTGGTTTTCTTTTTTGAAGCTTTAATAGCTCTGTATTACTTTGTCATTTAGCAAAGTTTAGTGAAATAGATTACTATTTTGTTAGCTGGTATTGTAATAGTACTTGTAAACAGCTTTTATTTTTCTATAAGTACCACTTCATAGGATGTACATCATATATTTTCAAAAAATGTAAAAGGGAGCTTAAAAAGCAAAATTTTCCTATGAAACACTCTTCAAAGAAAATCATCATTGAAGTCACTACAAATTTCTAAATAGCAAAGAGCCCTTTTAATTTTAAGCTACATTCTTTTTGAATGTACATTTTCCATGAGCTTGGACTGTCTGCTACTTTTTAGCTCAGCATTGGACAGAGCCAATATAAGAGGAAAAAAATAAATATTATTGAACACCCACTACTGTATTTCAAACACCATTTAGGAACATTACATATATTATTTCATTAAATCTTCAAAACAACTCCATGAAAGTACAAGGACTATTATGCCAATTTACAATTGAGGAAAGTGAGAGAATAAGATATTGATTAGCTTGGGCAAGATGACTTAGTGAATAAATAATAAAGCAAATCTTTGAACCAAGCTTTATCTAACTACAAAGTTCTATCCATGCTGTTTTTTTAATTATTAAAATGTTAGAACAAAAAAGTTTTTATTCTTAGTTCCATTAATTAAGTGATTCTCAAAACTACTGGAATAATTTAGATAAGCTTATATATACAATATGGGCCAATGTTTGAGATGCAGGGGAAGAGTTATACTATGTAATTTATCAAGCCCTTGTCCAGATAATTCATGCCTTCCCCAAAATTAATTTTTGTCAAATACTTTTTTGTCAAATGTTCACACATTATCACTGTGAAAATTTAGGTTATTGTATTTTTATTTCTTGAATTATCCTAAAAATTGTCTCAATGTGCCACTTCTCCTAGCAGGCGTCTATAAGTATGTACATCTTGTAAGGCTTTGAATAAAATAGAAAAGAGCTTTCTAAGTGATAGCTTCTGATCATCTACCAAAAGACTACCCTGTAGAATTTTTTCTTTTCTTTCAGAAAATTATCACCACAAAGATCAATGATTGTAACGAGGTTGATTTTTCCAAATTAATAGATTAGCAAATGATTTTAGAAAGAAAAAGATGGCCAAAGTAAACATATATAGCAGTGTCTTCTTAACAAATCTTAAACATTTCAACTTTATTAAAAGACAGACACATTGTTCTTATATCGCACTAGCCTCTAAAAACGTGGATGTCAATAAAAAAGATGAAGGATTCTCAGTATTGAAAGCTGACAGCTACCCCAAACTGAAGATCCCCTCAAATCTACTAGTCTTTGAAAAACATGGGGTAGATTAAGATGTCCTCTTTCTCGCCTTTTGTTCATTTGTTGTGTGTCGAAGATTATTCAGTGCTATTTTTTCCCCTCCTGTATTACTCCCACTCCTCAGTTCTCCACCCTAGCCCTTTCATAGTCTGTCTAAATCAAAAACAGAAGGCACAGTGAAGAAAATAGTAAAAAGGCTTTGTAACTGTTCTTTGGAACAAATTTAAAGTCTGAGGAGAGAACGCTTAGATTAAAATGTTTGAGACTGAGGATTTACAATATGTTTGGTATTCCAGTTTCAAAGGGTAAACAGACCAATGTGTTAGGGGGAGATTGAGCCCCTCCCCCCCGCATCTTTCAAGGTAGAAAGCCCTAGATAGGAGAAGCATGTAAAATACGGAAAATATACCATTAAAATTTAGTGGTTATCTTCTCTGATACTTTTTTTCATGAGAATGATGATGAAAAAAACTAGAGAAGGCTGCTGTTCGTGTCATTTGTGGAGAAGGAAAAATTCTTCTCCATGTTTCAAAATAATTAGCCAGCTCTAATCATGAAAGTGATAAGAAACTAAACATAACTGACAGACATATAAGTTACCTGATTAAAAAGAAGATGCCATCCTACTTTATTTCTTTGTTTATGTACAACTTTAAAAGTAACTAGCTTTTCCATTTTAAAAGTTATGACAATAAAGGACTAGTTAACAGCTGACTGGAATTATTTTATCTTTATTGCAAAAAGGTGGAAGTGGGGGAAGGGAAAATGAAAGATTTCAATTTCTCAAGGCCTAAATAAAGTAAAATTTAACCATTTTAATTCTATGGATATTTGCAATAGAATAAGTTTGAAAAATCACCCTTCAAACAATCATGGCTATGTTTCCCTTATCAATTAGTGTTAAAGTTCACGACCTGTGTAATGCAGTCAGTTAATAAAAGGAAACATGTTTTAATTTTCTTCTGATTTTTTTCTAATAAATAAAAAACCAGTCTTCAAAAAGCTGGGTACTACATATTCCAAAAACTGAAATAAGTTCATTTTGGTTTAAAATATTTCTTAATATTAAAATTATGATGAAAAATATGTGACTAATAAAAGCATATTTTTTTATCTTTTTGAACATTTTTTGGAATATTTTATATTTCAGCTGTTAGAGACTTAAATAGAACATGATTTCTCTTCACATCTACCTTCTAACTGCATTGTAAATTCTTTGTTCATAATGAGTTGGTATTGTAAGTATTTAATGCATGCCTGCATTAGCAGACTCTAAGCATTTTCATTTTTAAATGTTATTGTGGTTGCAATACAATATTTCATGGTAGAATGACTAAGGCAAAGTATTGTATTATCAGCCCAAGAATAACTGATACTGTATCTTCCTGTTCACTCAGCAATTCATTTGCACAGCTTGTGTGAGCAAAAGACGATAGATGGGTATTATGCAGCATCTCAAATTCTAAAGGCCATGGCTTATTTAATAGTAATGTCAGTCAGGATCTATAATTTGAAGAAATCTTGAGAATTTATTGTTAATGCTATAGAGAACATAGGATGATTTTCAAAATAGTTTCTTCCTTTTAGGTAGATGATCTTGAGGTAAATAGGCTGATACATTTTACTAGTATTTAGGATATCATTTTAAAACCAGTTCTCCCATATCCACCCTTGTCCCTGCTGACTTCAGTAAAAAGACATTCAGAGTTCTAGTTAAGATGTCGGAATAGGTAAATGTTGTGCTTGCCTCCTCTCATGACCACATCAAAATCACAGCTAAACTACAGAAAAACCATCATTGAAAATTGCCTGAGGTCTAGTTGAAAAAAATAATCCTATGATGAAGAATATACAGAAGAAGCAACATTGACACTAGTAAGAGGTGTGGAGACACAGAAGAGGCTGATCCCACTGTCGCATATGATGGTTGAGAATTGAGAGGGATATTTTGGCTGCAGAGGTTCCCCCAGAGGAGCAAGGGGTCCCAGCTTTACATCAGATACCCCAGCCTAGGGTTCCAGTGCTGGAAAAAGAAACTCTTATGAAATCTGGATATGAAAATCAGCGGAGACTATGGCTGAGTCAGACGGTGGAATGCAGGAGTCTCAGGCACTCTTGTTAAAGGGCCTGAGCACAGACATACCCATTGAGGAACTCAGAGCTCCAGTGCTGAAGCAGTGGCTCAGGGGATGCCAGGGATATATATGAAAGAAATGAACTATCTGGCTTTGGGGCAAAGGCTGGAAGGGCGACTTTCTCCCAGACAGAAGTGCTGGCAGAAGCCACTGCTGTTTGTTGAGCCCTCTCCACACTCTGTGTGCAGGCGCAGGTAGCCACCATATCTGAGTCTCCATTAACCTGGATAACGCTGTTCACTCTGCTCTGTTGATTCCTTGATATCCTGCCACACCCAATTTGCAAGCCCACTCAAGCCTCATCCAGTAGCTTTTCCATACAAATGGCTTTTCTTGGCTCATACTGTGGACTTTCCTAAAATCTCTGAATAGTTATCAAAACCCTAACAAGAGGCATCTGGCCTCAGCGTGCCCAGTACCTCTTGCTGAACAGCCAGCCCCAAGCCCGGCACTAGCAGCAGCCAGCCTCATTTGCAGCTTGGCTTCTTGAGAAACATCCAAGCCCAGTGTCGGTGTTGGCCATCTGTAGATTGCTCGGTGGTTCATGCCAGCTGGCCCTCAGCAGGATACAGGCTGCAGCTGAATTCTGCCTGTGGCAAGTGCCCTCACAAGAGATACCGACATGCCTAATGGCTGGCTTTGGTCTCAAATAAAGCACCACCCAGGTCACATCCAAGGATAGCACAATGAAAGGGAAGACAGGGTAGACACCAGAATTTTGCTAAAGAAAATGCTGCTCTGTAAAGTCAGCCCCTGCACAACAGTTCCTCCACTGTAGTCACCAGCCAGTCCTCATAATCAATCAACACAAGGGTCAATCCCTTCCATTGATCTGCAAACAACAACCAAGGCTCGACTACAATAAGAAGGCATACACAAGTCATACAAGGGATACATCTGGAACACCCAGTTCAGGGGACCAGGGAGAGTGCATTACTGGTTCCAACAGGACACCTACTATATAAGGTCACTCTACTAAGACTTGGAGACCTAGCTGCTCTAACTAATGCATAGAAACAAACACAAAGAGGCAGCCAAAATGGGGAGAAAAAGAAAAATATCCCAAATTAAAGAACAGACCCCAGTTCCAGAAAAAGAACTAAACAAAATGGAGACAAGTAATCTAACAGATGTAGTGTTCAAAACACTGGTTATAATGATACTCAGTAAACTTAAGAGAAGAGTAGAGGAACTCAGAACTTTAACAAAGAGATAGAAAAGATAAAAGTGGAGACAGAAAACATAAAAAAGAACGAGTCAGAAATGAAGAATACAATATTCTAAATGAAGAATACTTTAGGAAGAATCAATAGTAAATAAGATGTAAAAGAGGATCGAATCAGCGATTTAGAAGATAAGGTAGTGGGAGTGAAGTCAGAAGCATGGCAGAGTGAGTAATCTCCTTAGATCTCTCTCCTTGAAATAATAATATGCTGAACATCTAAAACTCAACAAACAACATCCAAATTACACACAAGCATCTCTAAGGGATCTGCGGAACAGAGCTTCAAAAGGTTGGAACCTTAAGAGTGGCAGAAGGTGGGGCAGGTTAAAAAAAAACAAAGTAACTGCCAAAAACAGCCAAAGCTCCCAGAAGAAGAAGGGGGAGAGGAGAAGTTGCAGCTGGTTCCCTGAACAACCCTACCAGAGAAATCAGCATAATCCATACAGTGAAGCACAAGGATCAGAACAGAAAGCAGAGTGGTAACTAAGCACAGAGGGGCAGCAACTGTGTCTAATCAGCCAGGGTTGTGAAGCAAGGGGCTGAGATACCAAGCCTGGCAGTGCCAGCCCTGCTACCAATCTAGAGCACAACTTCTCTCCACCCCATATTCTCCCAGACTTAGCACTGCAGAGACCCAGGGGAATTTTCACAACCAGTACTGAACATAAACCATGCCCGGTACCACAGACAGATGCTGGGACAGAGGAAATCTGATTGTGGATCGAATATACAGTAGATTAGACAGAGAAAAGAAGCATTTTTATACTCAAAGCAGAGCTCCAAGAGGTTTGGACGCCACCTACTGGAAAGCAAAAGAAAAATCCCTACTTATCAACTGGCTAAGGAGACACTTCTATATAATAAATCTTCTCTCAGAAAAAAAGCTAAATACACTCCCATTAATGTCTAGGCATCAATGAGCAACCAAAGTAAGAAGGGAGCTCAAAAAGAAAGAGAAAAGACTCCAGAAAATAAACTTAAAGACATAGAAAGATGCAATTTAAATGACAGAGAATTCAGGACTGCACTTCTGAAAAAAATAAAATAAATAATGAGATGCAAGATAAATCTGATTAACAATTCTAAGAACTTATGAACAAAATAGACCAACAAAATAAGTTTTTCTAGCAAGGAGATTGAAATTGTAACAAAAGAATCAAATAGAACTTCTGGAGTTGAAGAACACATTAAGATACATGAAGAACGAAATAGCAAGCCACCGAAATAGAGCTGACTACATGGAAGAAATAATCAGTGATATCAATGACAATAATCTGGAAATGACTTAGAAAAAAAGATAACTGAGAATGAAAAATAACTGAAAAAACTATGCAAGAACTATCTGACACAATCAGAAAAGCAATGTAAGAATAATCGATGTACCAGAAGGCAATGAGAAGAAGGAGGAAAAAGAGAGCATATCCAAACAAACAGATAACAAGAATTTTCCAAATCTAAGGAATGCGCTAGCTCTTCAGATTCAAGAAGCAAATAGAACACACAATTATCTCAACCCAAAATAGCCTTCTCCAAGACATATCACATTAAAATTATCAAAAATTAATGACAAAGAAAGAATTCTCAAAGCAGCCAGGGAAAAGATGATAGTAACCTATAAAGGAAAACCCATTAGACTATCTTCTGACTCCTCAGGACAAACCTTACAAGCAAAAAAGAAATAGAATCATATATTAAAACAATTAAGTGTGAGGAATTTCCAGCCAAGCATAATATATCCAGCAAAGCTCTCCTTTAGATATGAAGGAGAAATAAAGGCCTTTCCAGACATACAAAAGCTGAGGGAATTCTCCACCACAAAGCCTCCATCACAGGAAATATCAAAAGGGATCAGCCCAAGTGAAACAAAATGATTAAAAATTACATAACTATGAGCAAGATGACTAGCAGACAGACAGAAGCAGGAAAGTGCAACCCTTACTAAGAACATGGTATTCTGAGGTTAAACATTAGAAATAAACATACAGCGTATATACAGAGAATCTGACATAACAACAACAATACAAAAAAATGGAAAGCTAGTAAATATACAAATTCTCAAAGGGGAATAAAGGTGAGGCACATGGAAAGAAAATGGAAATATATATATAATCTTAATGGTAACCAAATACCAAAAATTCAGAACTCAGATACATAACATAAAAGAAAATAAACTAGAGGGAAACTCCACAAAATCCTAAAATTAAAATAATAGAAACACATGAACAAAGAAAAAATTGAAACATTAAGTTAGCAGAAAACAAAAAAATAAATTGCCTCTAGGAAAAACTCATATTTCAATAATCATGCTAAATGTAAATGGAATGAACTCACAAATAAAAAAGGCAAAGAGTTATGGATTAAATAAAAAAAAAAAAAAAAAAAACAGAACCTAACCATAGGCCGCCTTCCAAAAACACATATCAACTGCAAAGACGAAAAAGGACTCAAAATGAAAGGATGGAAAATGATTTTCCAAGGAAATGGCATCCAGAGATAAGAGGGTGTACCTGTACTTACATCTGATGAAATACACTTCAAGATAAAAATAAATAAAGAGAGATGCTCATGGACAATTAATACTGATAAAGATAACCATATATCAAGAAGACATAAAACTTATTAATATCTATGCTCCCAATCTGGGAGCCCTGAAATATATAAAGCAATTACTAACAGAACTAAAGAGAGAAACAGACCAAAACACTATCGTAGTAGGGGACCTAAATGCCTCATTGTTGGATATGGACAGTTTAATCAAGCAGAAAATCAATAAGGAGATAACATCCTTAAATCACACACTAGAAAACGTACATGATTGACATTTACAGAGCTTTTCATCCCAAAACGTGTGCTTATACATTCTTCTCTACTGCACATGGACTATTCTCAAAGATCAACCACATACGGGGACACAGAGATAGCCTCAACAAATATAAAAGGGTTGACATCATATCAACCATATTCTCTGATCATAATGCTTTGAAATTGGAGATCAACTGTAAAGAAAAGTGAGAGGAACCACAAATACATGGGGATTAAAAAACTGAGGAATGACTAGGTGAGACAAGAAATAAAAAGAAAGATCAAAAGATAGATAAAAATGAATGATAATAATAGCAGAACATATCAAAACTTTTGGGACATGGCAAAAGCTGTCATAAGAGGAAAGTTCATATCACTACAGACCTATCTCAAAAAAACAAGAATGAGCGCAAATAAACAACCTAAAGCTTCATTTA
>NW_006431805.1:450190-452965 GCF_000325575.1 Pteropus alecto | reverse complement strand
GAGAAATGGTTCAACATACGCAAATCGATTAATGTGATACACCACATAAACAAATTAAAAAATAAGAATCATATGATCATATCAATAGATGCAGAAAAAGACTTTGACAAGATCCAGCATCCATTTATGATCAAAGCACTTAACAAAACCACTATAGAAGGAAAGTACCTTAACATAATAAAGGCCACATATGACAAACCTTCCACCAACATTATACTTAGTGGTGAAAAACTAAAAAGCTTCCAATATCAGAAACAAGGCAAGGCTGTCCACTATTGTCACTGATATTCAATATAACAAAAGATGTCCTAGCAAGTGCAATCAGGAAAGAGAAAGATATAAAAAGCATCCTAATATAAAATGAGGTACTCAAAATGTCACTATTTATGGATGACATAATTCTCTATATAGAAAACACTAAAGACTCCACAAGAACACTACTAGAAACAATAAGCAAATACAGTAAACTTTCTGTTCAAAAATCCATAGCATTCCAATATTCTAATAATGAAAGTGTTGGAAAAGGAAAAGGAAAGGTTTATTCCTTTTGCAACTGCAACAAAAAATAAAATAAAATACCTAGTAATAAATCTAATGAAACATATGAAGGACTTATGTAATGAAAACTATAAGACCCTATTAAAAGAAATCAAAGAGGATACAAAGAAATGGAAATGTTTCGGTGATCTTGAATGAGAAGAATAAACATAGTTAAAATGACCTTATTCCCTACAACATTATACAGATTTAATGCAATCCCCATCAAAATCCCATTGGCATTTTTTAAAGTAGAACAAAAATTCATCAGATTTGTAAGGAGGCACAAAAGACCCCAAATTTCCAAAGCCATACAGAGAAACAAGAACTAGGCTGGAGGTATCACTCTGCCCAACTTCAAAATACTACAAAGCAACAATAATCAAAATGGCATGGTATTGGCAGAAAAACAGGTACACAGACTGGTGGAACAGAATCAAGAGTCCAGAAATAAATTCATGTATATATGGGCAAGTAATTTTTGAAAAAAAAAAAAAAAAGCCCAAAACATACAGTGTAGAAAGGAAAGACTTAAATAAGTGGTGCTGGGAAAATTGGAAGGCCACCTGCAAAAGAATGAAACTAGACTATTGTCTATCACCACACACCAAAATTAACTCAAAATGGAATAAGGACCTGAATATAAGACCTGAAACAATAAAATGCATAGAAAACATAGCAACTAAACTCAAGAACCTTAGATTTAAAGAGATTTTATGAATTTGACTTCAAAGGCAAGGGATGTAAAAGCAAAAATAAATAAATGGGATTCCATCAAACTAAAAACCTTCTGTACAGCAAAGGACACCGTCAACATAGAGAAAGAGACAACCATCCAAATGGGAAAGTATATTTGCAAGCAACAACTCCAATAAGGGCCTATATCCAAAATATACAAAGAACTCATACAACTCAATAACAACAATAAAACAAACGAGCCAATAAAAAAATGGACCTGAACAGACACTTATCCCAAGAAGACATACAAATTGCCAGCAAAGATATGAAAATACGCTCAACATTGCAAGCTATTAGGGAAATGCAAATCGAAACCATAATGAGGTACTGTTACAATGCTATCTTACACCATTAGAATGGCTATCATTAACAGGATAGTAAGAGCAAGCATTGGAGAAAAAGGAATACACTGCTGGTAGGAATGTAAATGGGTACAGCTACTATGAAAAACAGTATGAAGGTTCCTCAAAAAAGTGAGAATAGAATCGCCATATGACCCAGCAATCCATCTTCTGGGCATCTACCCAAAAAGTTTGAAAACATTTATCAGTAAAAATATATGCACCCCAATGTTAATAGCAGCATTATTCACAGTGGCTAGGACATGTAAGCAACCAACGTGTCCTTTGATAGATGATTAGATAAAGAAGAAATAGTACATATATACAATGGAATATTACTCAGGCATAAGAAAAGATGAAATACTGCCATTTGTGACAACATGAATGGATCTTGAAATATTCATTCTAAGAAAAATATGTCAGACAGAAAACATCCAGAACCATATAATGCAACTCATATATGGAGTATAAAACTGAAAGTGACAAACAAACAGCACAGAGACTCATGTACTCAGACAACAGTTTAGTGGTACCAGAGGGAAGGGGAGAGGTAGATAAGGGTAAAGGAGGTTAAATATATGGTGATGGAAGGAAATGTAACTTTGGGTGGTAATCATATCATGCAATATACATATGACATATTATTGAATTGTACACTTGAAACCTACATAATTTTGTTAACCAATGTATCCCCAATAAATTTAATTTAAAAACATAGCATAGCTGAATGGATAAGAAAACAAGACCCATATACATGCTGTCTACAAGAGACCTACTGTCAATCAAAAGACACGCACCCACTGAAAGTCAAGCTACGTGATATCAAACTATACTACAATGCTATAGTAATCAAAACAGCAGGTAATGGCATCAAAACAGACACATAAAGCCAAGAAATAAAACTATGCCTATATTGTCAATTAATCTATGACAAAGGAGGCAAGAATATACAATGTGGTAAAGACAGCCTCTTTGATAAATGGTGCTGGGAAAACTGGACAGATATATGCAAAAAAATGAAACTAGACCACTTTCTTACACTATATACAAGAATAAATACAAAATGGATTAAAGACTTAAATGTAAGACCTGAAACTGTAAAACTTCTAGAACAAAACATCAGCAGCAAACTCTGACACTGCTCCTAGCAATATATATA
>NW_006431805.1:446113-450045 GCF_000325575.1 Pteropus alecto | reverse complement strand
TTTTGGATATGTCTCTTAGGGCAGGCTAAACAAAAGAAAAAAATAAACAAATAAGACTACAAATAAGACTAAAAAGTTTCTGCTCAGCAAAAGAAACCATCAACAAAACTAAAAGACAACTTACTAAATGGGAGAAGATATTTGCCAATGGTACGTCCAGTAAGTGCTAATATCCATAAGCTATAATGAATTTATATGACAACACCAAAACAAACAAATAAACCCATTAAAAACTGGACACCGGACCTGAATAGACATTTCTACAAAGAGGACATACAAATGGTCAATAGACATATGAAAGAAATGAATAAGATTCTCAACTTCACTAATCATCAGAGAAATGTAAATCAAAACTACATTAGAGACTTTGCGAAAACATGGCAGAGTGAGAGATGTCCCCAGATCTCTCCCCTTGAAACAACAATAAGCTGAATATCTAAAACTCAACGAAAAACACCCAAACTGCACACCAGCATATTTGAGTGTGGGATCTCTGCATAAGAGCTACCACAGGTCAGAAACTTGGGTGTTGGGCGGGGGACTGGGAAAAATAAAGAAGCTGCCTCTCGCAGCTGCTGGAGCTCTCTGTTGGAACACGGAGAAAGGTGAAGGTGCGGGGACTTCCCTGAACAGCCCTGCTTGGGACTACAGTGAGCTCCCTGTGGCGGGCAGCGACAGGGCCCAGTCATCAGGGCAGAAGACAGAGAAGCAGGATGGGACCACAGATAAACAACAGTTGATTTTTACCTGCTCCTGTTGCAAAACTGAGGCTGAGTCGCAGCCTGCAACTCACAATCAAGAGGACCCCCCAACCCCAAATCCTCAGAAACCGAATACCGCGAAGCCACAGGGGAATCTGAGCAAACGCTGCCAAGACTGTCACCGTCACTGACAGGGACTGAAGGTAGTGAGTGTGATTAAGTATCTACAAAAATATTTTTTAAAGGGCATTTTTAAGGCTTTATATAAAGCAGAGATTCAAGAGGCTTAAACACCAACTACTGGAAACCAAATGAAAAGCAACTTCTTTGCAATAGACTAAAGAGAGACATTTATATAATAAATCACAAGGAACTACCAGCCTAGAATAATGTATCTAGCTAACCTCTCCTTTAAATATGAAGGAAAAATTAAGACCTTCCCGGACATACAAAAATTGAGGAAATTCTCCACTACAAGGCTTGCACTACAGGAAATACTGAAAGGGATCAGCTCACCTAAAACAAAATAACAACAAAAAATACATAATTAGAAGTAAATTGATTATCAAGCAAATTGAAACATGGGAGTGCAACCCTTACTAAGGGGGCATTATAGCTTAAATAATAAGAAATGAATTGTTATAACAAAATAGTAATGAACATTCAGCATACATAAGGACAAATTGAGACAACAATGAAAAGTAGAGGATTCAAAAATCGAAATTCACAAAGTAGAATAGAGATAAGGCACGTGCAGAAGAGAAAGGACAACTGTATATATATAACTATTTTTTACATATTCGTAATGGTAACCACACATCAAAGATTTAGAACTGAAGTATATAGCATAAAACATGAAGAAATAGAGGCAAAACCCACCAAAATAAAAGAAAACAGAAACACAAGGACAAGGAAGCAATAGAAACATTGAGTTCTCAGAAAGCAAAAGTTAAAATGGCTATAAGAAGACCTCATATTTCAATAATCACTCTAAATGTAAATGGACTGATCTCACCAATAAAAAGGCACAGAGTTGCAGAATGGCTCAAAAAACAAAACTCGACGACATGCTGCCTCCAGGAGACAATCTCAGCTACAAAGACAAATACAGACTCTAAGTGAAAGGGTCGAAAATAATATTTTAAGCAAATGGCATTCAGAGAAAAGTGGGAGTAGTGATACTAATATCAGATGAAATAAACTTTAAAATAAAAAAAAAATAAGAAAGACATTGAGGGACACTTCATAATGATAAAGGGAATGATGCACAAGAAGACACAACACTTATTAATATCTATGCTCCCAATTAGGGAGCTCCAAAATATGTAAAGCAATTACTAACAGAACTAAAGGGAGAAACAGACCAAAACACTATTGTATAGGGGACTTAAATACCCTACTGTTGGAAATGGACAGATCATTCAAACAGAAAATCAATAAGGAAATAATATCCTTAAATGACACATTAGTTCAACTGGACATAATTGACATTTACAGAGCCTTTCATCCCAAAACTGCTAATACATTCTTCTCTAGTGCACATGGAACACTCGCAAGAATCGACCACATACTGGATCACAGAGATAGACTCACCAAATATAAGAGGATGGAAATCATACCAACTATATTATCTGATCATAATACTCTGAAACTAAGAGATCGACCGAAAAAAGAAATCAAGAAGAGGCACAAATATATGGAGATTAAACAACATGCTACTGAAGAATAACTAGGTCAAAGAAGAAAAGAGAGAGAGAGAGAGAGAGAGAAAGAGAGAGAGAGAGAGAGAGAGAGAGAGAGAAATACGTATATATGAATGATAATGATTATACAACATATCAAAACTTTTAGGACATGACAAAAGCGGTCATAGGAGGAAAGTTCATAACATTACAGGTCTACCTCCAAAAAACAAGAACAAGCCCAAATAAACAACCTAATGCTTCATCTTAAAAAACGAGAAAAGGAGGAACATGTGAAACCTAAAGTCAGCAGAAGGAAAGAAATAATCAAATTAGAGCAGAAATAAATAAAATTTTAAAAAATAGAAAAAATGAATGCAACAAAGAGTTGGTTCTTTGAGAAGGTTAATAAAATTGACAAAACTCTGGCTAGACTCATTAAATAAAAAAGAGAAAGGATACTAAACAAAATAGGATAGGAAAGGATAATAAACAACGTCAGGAAAGAAGAGGGAAAATTATGACTAATATCGGAGAAATACAGAGGATTATACAAGAATACTACAAAAAAGTATAGAACACCAAATTTAAATGGACTAGTACTTAGAAAAATACAATTGTCTTAAACTGAATGAAAAATAACTGGAAAATATAAATAGACCAAACAGCAGTATGGAAATCCATACAATCATCAAAAAATCGACTAAAAAGTAAAAGTCCAGGACCAGGTGGCTTCAACAGTGAATTCTACTTAACGATCAAAGAAGATTTAATAGCTATTCTCCTCAAACTCTTCCAAAAAGTCAAAGAGAAGGCCATACTTCGCAAATCATTTTATGAAGCCAATATCATCCTTCTACTAAAACCTGGTAAGGATAACACAGAAAAAAAGAAAACTACAGACCAATATCTCTCATGAACACAGATGCAAAAATCTTAAATAAGATACTAGCCAACCGAATACAGCAACATATTAAAAAGATTATACACCACGATCAAGTGGGTTTCACACCAGAGGCTCAGTATAAGCAAATAGATTAATGTTATATACCACATAAACAAATTAAAAAATAAGAATTATATGATCATATCAATAGATGCACAAAAAGCCTTCAACAAGATCCAGCATCCATTTATGATCAAAACACGCAACAAAATCAGTTTAGAAGGAAAGTACCTTAACATAATGAAGACCATCTATGACAAACACTCAGCCAACATGATACTTAATGATGAAAATTAAAACTTTCCCTCTAAGATCAGGAACAAGGCAAGGCTGTCCACTATCACCACTGTTATTCAATATAACATTGGAGGTCCTAGCAAGTGCAATCAGACAAGAGAAAGATATAAAAGGCATCTAAATAGGAAACAAAGAAGTCAAACTCACTATTTGCAGATGACGTGATTTTTGATATAAAAAAATCCTAAAGACTCTATAGTAATACTACTAAAAACAATAAGCAAATACAATAAAGTTTCTGGATGCAAAATCAATGTTCAAAAATCCATAGCGTTCTTATACTCTAATAATGAATTGTCAGAAACA
>NW_006431805.1:441369-445908 GCF_000325575.1 Pteropus alecto | reverse complement strand
ATAAATGGTGCTGGGAAAACTGGAAAGCCACCTGCAAAAGAATGAAACTAGACTGTTGTCTATCACCACACATCAAAATTAACTCAAAATAGATTAAGGATCTGAATATAAGACCTGAAACAATAAAATGCATAGAAATAAAAACATATAAACGAAACTGAAGGACCTTGGATTTAAGAGGTTTTTATGAATTTGACCTCAAAAGAAAGAGAAGTAAAAGCTAAAATAAATAAATGGGACTACATCAAACTATAAAGCTTCTGCTCAGCAAAAGAGAAACAAGGGAAAAAGACAACCATCTAAATGTGAAAATATATTTGCAAGCAAAGCCTCCGATAAGGGCCTAATATCCAAAATATGCAATGAACTCATACAACTCAGTAATAATAAATAAACAAATGATCCAATCAAAAATGGGCAGAGAACTTGAACAGACATTTCTACCTAGAGGACATGCAAATGGCCAACATATATATGAAAAGATGCTCAATGTCGCTAGCTATTAGGGAAATGCAAATCAAAACCACAATGAGATACCATCTCACATCTGTTAGAATAGCTATAATTAACAGGACAAGTAATAAAAAATGCTGGAGAAAATGTGGAGAAATAGGAACTCTCATACACTGCTGGTGGGACTGAAAATTGGTACAGCCACTATGGAGAACAGTATGGAGGTTCTTCAAAAAACTATTAATCTATCATATGATCCAACAATTCCTCTACTGGGTATTTACCTCAAAGACTTGAAAACTCATATCCAAAAGATATTTGCACAGAGATGTTCATGGCAGCATTATTCACAGTGGCCAGGACATGGAAGCAACCAAAGTGTCCTATGAGAGATGATTCGCTGAAGAAGCTGTGATACATATATACAATGGAATATTATTCAGCCATAAAAAGTGATGAAATATTGCCATAAACGACAACATGGATGGACCTCGAGATAATCATGCTAAGCGAAATAAGCCAGACAGAAAAAGTTGAAAATCACATGATATCACTTACATGTGGGATATAAACCTAAAGCAACAAAGGAACAGGACAAACAAACCGAGACTCATGAACATGGACTATAGACTAATGGTTACCATATTGTAGGGTGTTGGGGAGGAGAGAGGAGGTAGACAGGGTAAAAGGGCGTTATGGGGAAGTGGGTAAAGGCGATCAAATATATGGTAGCTGAAAAAAACTGGACTTTGGGTGGTAAACACACAATAAAATATGCAGATGTCAAATGATAATATCCACCTGTAAATTATATAATTTTATTAACCAATATTACCCAATAAACTTAATTTAAAAAATACATTAGATATCTCATACCTGTCTTAATGGCCATCATCAATAAATCAACAAGCAACAAGTATTGCTAAGGGTGTGTAGAAAAGGAAATCTTTGTGCATTGTTTGTTGGATTGCAATTTGATGCAACCACTATTGAAAACAATGTGGAGGTTTCTCAAACATTAAAATAGAACTGCCTTGTGATCCAGCAATTCCACTTCTGAGTATTTATCTGAAGAAATCCATAACACTAATTCAAAAAGTAATATGTACCCATATGTTTACTGTAGCATTATCTTTGAATTCTTTATCAGACAAATTACTTATTTCTGTTTTCTTAAGATGTGTGTGTGTGTGTGTGTGTGTGTTTTCTGGAGGTTTTTCTTGTTCTTTCATTTGAGAGATAGTCTGTCTTTTCATTATGTTTTACTTCTATGTTTATATGACTTAGACAAAATTATTGTTTTTTCCAGTCTTGGGATAGTGGCCTTATGCAGAAGCAACTCTGTGTAGACTGTATGTGCAGGGGCACTTTGGTAGGCCAGTCAGGTGGAGTTGAGTACTAGAGTATAAGGGGCACTGTCCTACCATGCCAGAGCATCTCTGGGTGAGAAGGCCAGGTGCTTGTAGTAATGCTTGATCCTGCTTGCTCCTGTTGATCCTGCTCATTCCCTTTGTTCTGGCTGAAATGGGCTCAGGCATTGTGTCTGGGAACACACTACAGTGACTTTGCTGGCAGGCCAGCCCACCTGGTTAGAGCCCCCAGGCATACGATGGAGGTAGACATAAACAATGGCGCTCACCTGATCCCAACCCCAAACAATTCTAGCAGTCCCAGAAGAGGTCTAGTGGCTTTCCAGTCTTCTCTATCCCGTCTCTCTCCTCTTTGTTGTACCAGAAGTATTCTCCTGTAGAAGAGATCTCTGTGTAGGCTTTATTTGTCAGGTTGTTTTGGGAAGCAACTTGGAGCCCAGTAAGTATTTATGGTTCCTGAGGAACTAGCCTACTAGACAGAAGAAACTCTAGGCTGGGAGGCCAGGTGGCTGTGTGGTAACTCCCTGTTGTTCTTGTTTGTTCCCTTCATAGGAAGGCAAGAGGCCCCATGCAATATAGCTGTGAAAGCCCTGCTGAGACCTTGTACCAGGCAGGCCAAATCAAGGGAATAGAGTTACAAATTACGCTACCAAACTTGCTTGTTAGAAGTAGAGGTCAGGATTCTCCAAACACTTTCAAGTTCCAGTTAAATTAATGAACTTTAACATAATTATAGTTCGGCAGTGATGAATATTTACCTATCCATCTAAACCATATAGGCATTTGGTCAAAGAACCTTAGAAAAAGTAGTCAACTTTTTTCTTCAACAAATCAAGTTTCTTATTTTAAAAAATATATATTACTATATGGTAGTTTGTCTTTGAATAGAATACTGAACTGTGTAATACAGATAGCCAATTTTTAATATTTGTGCATGTGTATAATAAGTTTGTCAGAAGACTCGACATCAATTCATACAAAAATTGTACTCCGCACTTTTCCTTTATGAAGTATATGAGAATTGTGTACAAATAGGCTGAATAATGTTTTATGAATTAGGTCTTAAGGATGAAAATAGAAAGACCTGCTCTATCTGCTGGAACAGACCATGAGACTGATTTATGCCATGGGTCCTGAATTATTGATACATATTCATATATATTACATTTTATAAGAGGTATCAAGGGACTATACCATCTGGCAAAAGGCACAAATAATAGTATCTTATTCTCACTAAACACTAGAATCCAGATAACTCAATAAGTAACCATTTTTTAAAAAAATTATGAGGTTCTGCCAAGGTAGGCAAAACTAAAAACTAGAAATAATTTATTTCATCTTCCCAAATCCAAGTTGCCCACTGAGCAGCTTACATACTCCACTGGGAAGTCATTGCCTCTGGATTTTACCAAACAAGATATTTTGTTCTTAAATAAATAAATAAATAAAATAATAAGTTTTCTAGTGGATAGTAACAGGATGATGATTGAAAGAGAACTAGTGTAAACATTAGGGTAATTACTGAAATAGAAAGTTGGAAGAAGCAGTAGTCAGTACCGAATAGAGATTTAAAAAACACCCAGTTGGGAGGTGTAAAAAAAATGGCATAGATGACAACTCTGTTCATCCCTCTGGTGACCAAATCAAAGTTGTAACAGAAACAAGGAGCAAACAGCAAGGAAAAATCGCCTAGAATCTTGATGAACAAGCCATACAACTAGGGAGAAATCTAAGAAATTACCCTGGAACAGAAGAAAGTAGGATGGGGCGAGGACACAGGGCTGCTGGGTCTCCTGGCTGAGTGAGACAGAGGCTATGGCAGTGGCAGCTGCAGACGCCTCTTAAAGGGGCCATGTCCACAAGCGGACTTTCACAGTGATGGACCTGCTCGTTCTGAGCACCAGTGCTGGTTCAGCTATGCAGAGGACACTAGGGACTTACAGGGGGACACTGAGTTGTTGGAGTGAGAGCCAAGAGCCGAGGTGAGCCTCGCTCTGAACAGAAGTGCCGGCGGTATCCATTGTTCCTCTGTTGAGCCCTCACCCCTCTCAATGCACAGACTCAGCACCCCCATAGTGGAAGCATCATCAAACTGGATAATAGAGTCGCTCTGCTCAGAGGATTCCCTGAAACTCTGCCTCTCCCAACTCGCAGCCCCACCCAAGCTACATCCAGGGATTTCCTTCTCCGTGCTGAGCAGCACCTAGACTCACACTGGAGGCAGCTGGCCTCAGTTTCTGGTGTGGCCTTTTGAGGCAACCATAAGCACAGTATCTGTGGATTGCTTGCTGAATCTTAATATGTGGCCCCAAAGGGGCACAGGCTTGGGCTAAACTTGGCCTGCAGCTAAACCCCTCTCAGGACTGTATTACTAGACACATACTACACAAATCCACAGTAATAAGACTAGGAGACTTAAGAGCTTTGCTTAGTACATAGAAACAGACACAGAAAGGCAGTCAAAATGGGAAGACAAAGGAGCAAAAACTATATGAGAAAACAGAACAGAGATCCAGAAGTAATTGACCAAGCAATCTAACAGATTAAGAGTTCAAAACACTGGTTATAAAGATGTTCAATGAACTTATGGGAAGCGTAGATGAATTCAGTGAGAACTTTAACAAACAGATAAAAAAAACATAAAAATGGAAAAGGAAATTATAAAAGGGAACCAGTCAGAAATGAAGAACACATTATCTGAGATAAGAAGTATATT
>NW_006431805.1:431235-441328 GCF_000325575.1 Pteropus alecto | reverse complement strand
GAGGGGAAAGTCAAGGAAACTCAATCAGAATTGCAAGAAAAAAGAAGGCAAGACTATAATAATAACTTAAGGAGCCTATAGGACACTATTAAAGGTAAAAATATCCATGTTGTAGGGTTAACTGAAGGGAAACAAGACGTTGAAGAGCTATTTGAAGAAATAATGATGGAAAACTTCCCCAATCTGGTGAAAGAAATAGACATACAACCTCAAGAAGTTCAGAGAGTTACAAAAAAGATGAACCCAAAGAGTACGTCACCAAGACACATAGTTAAAATGCCAAAGGTTAAATAGAAAGAGAAAAATCTTAAAAACAAGAGGAAAGCAGTGAGTTAACTACAAGGGAGCACCCATAAGAGTGGCAGCTGATTTTTCAAAAGAAACTATGCAGGACAGAGGGGCTTGGCACAAAATATTTGACGTGATGAAGACCCGCGATCTACAACCAATAATGCTTTATACAGCAAAGCTATCATTTAAAATTGAAAGACAGATACAGAGCTTCCCAGACAAAAAGAAGCTAAAGGAATTTATCATCACCAAGCCAGTATTGCAGGAAATGTTGGAGGGACTTCTTTAAGGAAAAAAAAAAGTATCAAAATCAGGAATAAAGAATGGTAACAGCTACAACTACATTCCTATTAACAAGTACCTCAAATGGAAAAGAATGAAGTGTTTCAACCAAAAGACAGAGTGGCTGAGTGGATAAGAAAACAAGACCCCTACATATGCTGCCTACAAGAGACTCACTTGAGATTAAAAGACACAAGCAGACTAAAAGGAAGAGGATGGAGAAAGATATTGCCTTGATGGGTATTGCACTGAACGAAAATGGGTCGGATATAGAAAGACAAATATTGCATGATTTCATGTACATGTGGAAGCTAAAGAACAGAATAAACAACAAAAATGGAAATAAACTCATAGATGCAGAGAATATTTTGAGGGTTACTAGATGGGAGGGGGTTGGGGGGACAAAAAAAGTCAAAGGGATTAAAAGGCACAAATAGATAGTTGTAGAGTAGACATGGAGATGTAGAGTGTAGCATGGGGAAGATGGTTAATAATGTAATAAATATGTAAGGGGGAAGAAGGGTAGTAGATTTAGTAGGGTGATCACTTTGCGAGTTATGTAGACTTTTGATCACTATGCTATACAGCTGAAACTGGTATACTATTGTATGTCAACTATAATTGAAAAAAAATCATTGAATTGTACAATGTAAATACAAACTAAAAATTGTCTATTTCAATAAAGAAGAAAAAAATAACAACAAAAAACACCCAGTTGGAGAGAAAATAGAAAGCTGAGTGTTAGAGGAACACCAGCATTTGCAAGGGGGAAAAGTAGAAAAGACTCTGAAGGCCTTTCATCTAAGGGACAGACTTTTTTTTTTAACTGCTTATAAATTATATATTATTTAAAAAGGAAAACTACTAACACAACAAAGCTTATAATTTAGTAGATAAATACGCATGAAATATCTGTATTCCTTTTATCATCAAAACTAAGCTCTGTTATCACAAATAGCTGACAAGCAAATTTTTTCAACTTCTAATATGTCCAATAAAGTCATTGAGACTGTGTGTAATATAGATCAGAAATTAGATGTTCATTAAAAATTTTATTTACAAGGTTTAAATTTAAATCAATTTTGAACAAAATTTACATAAAATGTCTTCGTAAATATTTTTTGTCAGTCCTCATATTACTATCTAATTGTCAAGGTAATAAAATACTTAAAATTAGTGGATTTATTAACAGAAATGATTCATTATCATAAACCTTTATAGCTTTTGATATAAAGTACAAATCTCTTTGATCGATTTTCAATGCTTTTCATCAGGCCTTCACATCTTACCTCTATAATTCTTAATCCACTGTCCAAGTTCAGTTTTTATACTTCCTCTAATGCTCTAGGCTCATTCCTGTATCTAAACTTTTACAATTTTTGTTGAACTACATAAATCTTACTTATCATTTACTGACTGCTTCAGTCCCGTCCATGAAGTTATTCCCAACAACTTCATCCTACATCCTTTTATGAACACCTAAAAACCACGTTGCCTAAAATAGCGCTAATTTTTGTCCTTAACTAAGATGTAGGGCGAAAAACCTTATATTGCAACATTTGCTTTTCCACTATCTGATTTTTTGTCTTTCATTGGGTCTCTGAATTGTTTAAGACTCAGTTCCTCATCTGTCAGAAAAATAATTTAAACTAGTTTTCAGGTTTAGCAATATATGTTTTACTTTATTAGATAAAGTATGACATTGCTTTAACTTACTCATAACCTTAAAAATATAACAGTACTCTGATTACTTTTTGACCTTCAATATACTATTAAATATACAATAACTAATTGAAGAAAGTGAAACCACTAAAATGAAAGTGCATTCATTTCATACTGCTACTGTAAAAAAATTGAACATATTTAGCAGCTTATAATGACAAAAATTTATTATCTCACAGTTTCTGTAGGCCAGAAGTCTGATACAAGATTTACTGGGCTAGAATAAAAATGTCAGAAGGGCTGCATTCCCTACTTAAGGCTTTAGGAAAGGATCAACTTCCAAGATCATTCAGGTTATTATTTAAATTACTTTTGCAACTATAAAACTGAGTTTCTCATTTTTTTTTTGTCTAGCTATCAGCCAGTGGTCATCCTTAGCCCTCATAAGCCTCTCTTCCATCCTCACATATGGCCCCCTATATCTCAAAATCAGCAACGGAGTTTCATATCCTTGCCATGTTTGGAATATCTCTGACTTCTCCTTCTGAGTCATCTCTTTCGCCTTCCTTTTTCTCAACATCTCTCTGACTGACAATTCTGCTTTCCTTGTTTGTTTTTTGGGACTCCTATAATTGCATTAGGCCCATCAAGATAACTTATGATAATCTTCCTATTTGAAGGTCAGCTGATTAGTAACTTTAATTACATCTTCAAATCCCTCCACTGAGACTGTGTTTGAAGAAACAAGAGAGAAGAATCAGATAAGTTTTAGGTGCAATATTTTTTAATTAGCATATAAATTCCAGCAATATATAGAAACAGTAATACATCATGACCAACTGGAGTTTATCATGGAAATGTAAGGTTAGATCAATTTTCCAAAATCAGTTAATGTAATTGGCTATATCAACAGATTAAACACACAAAAACATGGTTATCTCAAAAGATGCAGTAAAAGTATTTGTCAAAATTCAATATCTATTCTTTGTTTGGTTTATTGTGGGTAAATTTGATTTTTAGATAAAGTTATTTTAAATGTTATTTTTAATGAAAAGATTATTAATAATTTTTAAAAATCAATAATTTTATAAAAACAAACTATTTTATGTTACATACGTATTATTAAATAAGCTCTGGCATCTTTACTACAAGAAATATTTTATTTATTTTTTACATACAAAAACTTTTGTTGAAGTATAGCACACATATATAAAAATACACAATCATAGAGTAAACACGTTCATGTAACCACAACCTAGATCAAGACATAGGACATTACCAGCATCTTTTATGTCTTCTTCCAATTACCCCTGCCTCCATCCTTCCCAAAGGTAACCAATATTCTGTCTTACATTTGCCTGTTTTTCAACATCTATTCTTTTTCTTAAGTGGATATAGTTTATTTATTTTTTAATATTTAAAAATTTTTCAATTACAGTTGGCATACAATATTACATTAGATTCGGGTATACAACATAGTGATTTAACATTATATGTGGACTCTAAAGTAAAAAATAAACAAATGAAATGAAACAAACTCATAGATACAGAGAAAATTTTGATGGTTGCCAGATGGAAGGAGTTTGGAGGGGTGAAAAGGGGGAAGGGATTAAGAAGTACAAATTGGTAGTAATATCTATTCTTGATGTAAAATAAAATATCCTAAGTAAACTAGGAGTTTAAAAAGTATACTAGCACTTAATACCCATATCTTAGTTTTAAATGCCACTCTCCAATAAGATGAATCAATGTTCTTGAAGAAATGGCTACATCTAAGATGGGAACATCTTGTAGCTTCAGAAAATAAGGAAATGGTTAAAAAATAGCAAACAAACAAACAAAAAACACAATCATGGTGCTATGTCAAAAGGGATATAGGAGCAAATAAGTTTCCAATGGCCAAAGTTGGAAAAAATTGAGTAACGAAACAAATAAGCAATGTTAGATTATAGCCTAAATAATAAAATAAATATCTATGACTCCATATTTATATAAATGATTACATAAGTAAGTAAATTAAGGAGAATAGATAAGCCCCGCCATGCAGAAAAAGTTCAAGTAATTTCTGTTGCTGCTTTTCCCTCAAAGTGGTGAAGTATAACTATCAATCCTTATATAGTTACTTCCTTCCAGAGAATACAGTATAGAAAGGAGGGAAAAAAGTAACTTTACAGTGGAAAAACCTAACAAACACTATGCCTCAGCCAGATGATCAATGTTAGCATTAACAGTGATATGATGTGATAATCATGGCATTTTACCTCTGTTGTCTTTCTTCTGAAAATCCATAACCTCAGTCTAATCATCAAACAAATCCCAGTTTAGGGGTATTCTACAAAATATCTAACCAATACTCCTTGAAACTGTCAAGGTTATCAATAACAAAGAAAATCTGAGAAATTGTCACAGCAAAAGAAGACCTAAGGAGATGTGGTGACTAATGTAATGTGGTATACTGGACTAGATCTTGAAACAGAGAAAAACATAAAGTTAAATCTTGGGAGATCTGAATAAGGTATATATTTTAGTGAATAAAAATATATCAATACTGGTCCATTAATTGCAGCAAATATACCATACTAATGTAAGATATTAATAATAGAGCAGCTGAGTGTGAGTGCATTAGTTTCCTAGGACTACCATAAAAAAATAGCTCAGACTGGGTCGCTTAAACAACAGAAATTTACTTTTACACAGTTCTGGAGGTTAGAAGTCTAAAGTCAAGGTGTCATCAGGTTTCTTTTCTTTTGAAGTCTCTCCTTCTCTTGCAGGTGGCCACCTTTTTGCTGTGTCCTCAAATGTTCTTTCCACTGTGCACATAGTCTTGTCGTCTCTGTGTTTAAATTTCCTTTTTGTTAAAGGACACCAATCAAATTAGATGAAGACCCACCCTAACAGCCTCATTTTAACTTAATAAATTCTTTATAAACCTTATTTCCTAATTCAGTCACATTCTGAGGTACTAATCCAATATAATAGTGTCCTTATTAAAAGTAGAAATTTGGACACAGAGTTGCATAGGGAGAAGACATGAATAGACATAGGAAGAAGATGGACATTTACAAGCCAAGAAGAAAGGCATAGAACAGATCCTTCTCTCATAGCCTTCAGAAAGAACCAACCTTGGTATCACTTTGATTTTTACTCCCAGCCTCCAGAATTGTAAGACAATAAACTTCTGTTGTTTAAGCCTCAGTATATAGTATTTTATTATGGCAGCCATAGCAAATTAACACAGATTTTGGTACCAGAAAGTGGGGCTCTGCTGTAACAAATACACAAAAATGTGGAAAGGGCTTTGGAATTCAGTAATGATTAAAGGCTGAAAGAATTTTGAAGTTCATGTTAGAAAAAACTTAGATTGCATTGAAGGGACTATTACTAGAAATATGAATATTAAAGTCCATTCTGGTGAGAGCTCAGAAAGAAAAGGGGAAAGAAAACTTTAATCATCTGGAGAGTGCATATATTGTCATGAAGAGAACATTGCTAGAAATATGAATGTCAAAGGTGCTTCTGGTGACATCCCAGGTGGAAATGAGGAACATGTAATTGGAAATGAAAGGAAAAGTGCCCCTTGCTATAAAGTAGCATAGAACTTGTTTGAATAGTGTTCTGTTGGATGGAAAGTAGAACTTGTAAGTGATAAAATTAGGTATTTAGCTGAGGTTACTAAAGGCAGTGTTGAAGGAGTAGCCTGATTTCACCTTGTTGCTTATAGTGAAATAAGAGAGAAGAGAAATAAATTGAAGGAGGGATTATTAAACATATAGGGACCAGAACTTGGAGATTTGGAAAATTTTCAGCCTATCCAAATAATGTGCTCTGGAAACAGGGTCAAGTATGTGGCTAGACAACTGTTTGCTAAACAGAATAATCCTGTGACTCATGGATCCAATCAACCATCTTAGCAGAAATAAGGAATAGAGATTTGGTTTCACAGAAAAAAATATGTGGAGGACACTCTTATTTGATGGCTTGGACTCCCATGAATTGCACAAGGCACTAACAAATTTTTTGAAAATGTCATACAGTATAAACAATGCCAGCCTGAATTGAAGGAAACCAAGAAAGGAAAAATAAAGAACGACTTTGAGGACAGAGCCACAGATGCAGAGCCTGGTGGGTCTGCCACTGCCACCTTATGGCAAGAGAGTACAGGCTGATGGAGTGGTACCACTATCCGTGAACAAGGGGTGGGGTTGCCACTTGCTGGGCTAAGAGGCAGAGGATAAAGCCAAAAAAGATTATTCGCAAGCCTTAAGATCTAATCAAATTAGCCTTGTTAGGTTTCTAACTTGCTTAGGACCAATTTACCCCTTTCTTCCTTCTGATTTCTCCCTTTGGGAATGGGAAAGAATGTCATACCCATTAGAATCCTTAAAAATAAATAAATAAATAAATAAATAAATAAATAGATAGATAGATAGATAGATAGATAGATAAATAAATAAATAAATGAAGAAAGGCTAAATGGATGAATGAATGAATGAATAAATAAATAAACTGACAATACTAATTTCCGACAAGGATGTAAATCAAGTGTAACTCTCACTTGTCGTCAATGGAAATGCAAAATGACTAAAAAAAACAGTTTGACATTGTCTAAATAAGGTTAAACATGCATTTGCCATATAACCCAGAATCTTACTGATGAGTATTTATCTAACATGTGCAAGAGTATTCACACAAAAGCCTGTACACAAATGTTAATAGACAATTTATTCATAATTTATGATATCTGGGTGTGGAACCAAATTTTGCTATTCATTAAGTGTGTGTCCTTGAAAAGATTATTTTATCCCTCAACACTTTTTTCTTCCAGTATAAACAGTATAATAATGAAGAGGTTGTAATGAATATGAATGAGATAAACATAAAATGTTAACACAGTACACAATAAATACTAATTTATTAGCAATTATATTTGTGTTTGCAACAATGTCTAGAACTATACTATATAACATCATAGTCACTAGCTAGTTCCTCAGTCACACTTGCCACATTTCGAGTGCTCAATAACCATGTGTGACTAGTGGCTAGTGTATTGGCCAGCACATGTACCATCAAAAAAAAAAAAAATCCAGTGTACAATGTCAGACTAGCAGAATATTTTGAAAATATTAGGTATGGTGTTGAATAGAATAAAAGTTGAAACCTGGACAATAATTTTCTTTCCTGTAACCAACTATACATTTTTAAAAACCTGCTTCAGAATTCTAAATAAATTTTAGTTTATATTTCATTAGGTTTTCTCAAGTTTCTTAAACCAATATCATTCTCAATAGAAAGATAGGAAACATTTCTGTGATATCTAATAATTTCCTCAAAGTTCAGGAATAGAAGGTATGTGCCTTTCAGAACTCATTTTAATATACCATCTTTGCATTTTCTCATTAAAGGATACTTTTATTTATCTATCTATAATTCACCTTTTTGCAAATGCGATTAAAGGCAGTAAACTTCATTCTTGCTCTTCCAGATGCAGAGAGCAACAATTCTAAACCAGGAAAATGACAATCTTAGGATTACAAAAAATAAAGTTCTTTTATTTTTTAATTTTATTTATTTTCAATTACAGTTTCGCTCTATATTTTTCTCATTAAATTCCCTTAAATGTCATTACCAAAAATGTTATAGAACAAAAGAAACACTTACATGCAATAAGTGGTTATGGAATAAATGAAGAGGAAGAAGAGGATGGAAAAACATTAAAACAAGACAAATGAGAACAGAGATATTCACAACAATAACAGAGTAGAATTCTATAATTTTATATACGCAAAGGAACCAAGGCACATTTTATTCCACCCATTTATTTCAAAATAAGCACTAGATCTCTAGATTATATTTCCCTTGTTCCAATTTGTCCTCTATAGTAAATGCTTGTTCAATTTTTTAAAAAAAAAAAAAGTCTGTCCTTGAGATTTAAAAATAACAACAACCACAGATTCTCTCAAGGAAATAAGCTACTTTTCCCACTTGAAAAAACTTAACATGGTAATCCTCAATAATAAAAGGAAACTGCATTGTATATTGCAGTAAAAGTAACAAATCTATTATTAAGGTCTCTAAACAAAAATTATGGAAACTGGACAATTTATTGTCACCTCTTATTATGTTTAATCAGCCTTTTTTAAATTAGGTCTATTGGGGTAACATTGGTTAATACAATTATATAAATTTCAGGTGTACATTATAATTTGACATCTGTATATTCTATTATTTGTTTACCACCCAAAGTCCAGTTTCCTTCAGCTACCATATATTTGATCCCCTTTACCCACTTCACCCTCCCCCTCCCCCCCCATTTTAACCCCCCATCTACATCTACCTCCCCCACCTTCTGGTAACCACTAGTCTATAGTCCATGTCCATGAGTCTCTGTTTGTCCTGTTCATTTGTTGCTTTTAGGTTTATATCCCACATATAAGTGATATCATGTGATTTTCAACTTTTTCTGCCTGGCTTATTTTGCTTAGCATGTAATTAGCATTTTTTTCTTGATTTAGAAGGGATTTCTGTATGTCTGGGTTTCTATTGACCTCAATCATAACTTCCAACTGCATTCATTCACAGATGAGTGCATATTGTCCACCATTCTTGTCTTTTCTATTTGGTCAGTTTGAACAGAAGACAAAGATGTCTGCTGTCCTTTGACACATTACTATTTATTACATTGAAAAGTAAATAAAAATGATTTTATCTTCAGACTATTATTCTATGACATTAAAACCTTAAAACAATATTAAAGTCACATTACAGGTCTTCAGTGTGGTAAAAACCTGTAAAGGAAATAATGCAGTAATAATACATTTGCGGGTCCCAGGTCTGGCTGTGATCCAGGCTCATGGCTAGGGATAGGACTCCGGATTTAGAACGTTACATTAATGTAGTAGGGTGCCTGTACCTAACGTATGTAAGTATGATTTAGCTTATATCACGCATGTGTGGCAGAATGCCACTATTGTTCTCTAACATATATAAAGCCGATGAGGTCCCCTGGGAAGCAGAAGAGGAGCAAAAGAAGCGTGCTCCCAGCAATAGAACTGCACTCCTCGCAATAGAAGCATGCTCCCTACAGTAAAGTTGATGCTTATCATTTTGTTCTCATGTCAGATCTTCGAGCGTTCTTTCAACTGGATGTCTCACCACTTAAACCTTCCCTTCTTAATCAGCTCAGTGCTGACGTTACTTACTTTAATGCTGTAATAATGGTGTCTAGTAAATAAAATTAAATATGCACTAAAATAAACATTTGAGCTATAAACTTTTAAGAGTTTGTAAACATTAGAAGCAAATGAAATAAATTTCAAGAGAGCTTATATTGTAAAACATTAAGGCTGTGAGTTTAATTGTACTTCATAGTAGTATCCATTTCTTCTTTCCCTTAGGACATTTCTTCTCTCCCTTAGGATTACTATGGTAAATCAGTAGGTTGGTGGATTACTCTAAACAAAGTTCATCAAAACTCGGAGCCTTCGTTACAACTACAGTAAGGACTACTGAAATCCTGTATCGTAATCTACCTGTGTGATTAGTGGTATAGAAATGGTGTACTTCAGCATACAAGGAAAGGACAAAAAGTTGCTGTAACAAAACTGATGGTGGTTCCAGTTAAAATGAGGTAAACACATACCACCCTTTCTCTCTCACACAACGAAATGATACCTGGACAGAATTCATGATGTAGCCATTTAAGAATTCTGAAAAGTACTGAGCATGAGAATAAAGATAACATCGGAATTCAAAGTACTAATGATACAGAAGTTTGAATAAATCTCTCTCTAGTATCCCCTAGCTTAAACTCAACATAGTCTGAAACATAATTGGACACTGGTGCAGACAGAGAGGGAAA
>NW_006431805.1:427901-431219 GCF_000325575.1 Pteropus alecto | reverse complement strand
TCTGGTTTAAGGAGCAGGAACTCATATTTTCAAATTGAGGAAATCCTAATTTTTTGTTTTCATATTTTGTTTGTTTGTTTTTCCTTTCTCTAATCCCTCATGCCCTAGCTCTTAAACAATCTTTAGTGTGCAAACAAGAACACAGGAACATTCCCCTCTGATCAGAGGAGGTCTCTGACTTTCCACCATTTGAACTTGAACACAGACACAGTAATGGAAGTGCACAATATAGTGAAATAACTAAGTCCCAAGTATCCATCTAAAGTTCTGAAAATAAGAGACTCAGATAATTGGAAATCATAGGAGAGATTGGAAAGAGGGAGGCACTGAAGACACTGAGCCCATAAAGTTGTTAATGAAATCTTAGTATCAATCCTAAACTGTGCATGCATAAGAATCTGATCCTAATGTGCATACTAAAGAGTTTGAGAACTAAACTAAACTAAACTAAGCTAACGGAGACCACTGCCAAGCAACAGAATATCATAGGTAATGCACACAAAGGATAGATCTGAAAATCAGTGCAAATAATTTGACAATAGCAATTATATTGAAAGCACAACATGTATAATATGGATGAGAAATTATGGCCTTTACATGAATAAGCCAATTTCCTGAAGAAGCAAAAATATCAACATTCTACACAGGCAACAGACTGTCACAAAAAGTGACAGTCAAAGAGAGCTGTGCTAAAACCTTGTCATCCCATGGTGACTGTTCTTATGCCTAAGGCTATGTCCTTTGAAGAGAGACAAAATAGGCATTTAAAAAATGTTACTAGCAATAAAGAGGGACATTTAATAATGAAAATGGCCAAAAGATCAGGAAGATATCATGATTATAAATATATGTGCACCCACATTGACCTCCAAAATGCATGAGGCAAAACTAGAAATAATGACAGAAAAACAGACAATTCAAATAATATTTGAATAACCTCAACCTTTGAATAACAGGGTTTTTGGTAGTGACCCCCATAAAGTTGAAAACTCACATATAACTTTTGACTTTCAAAAAACTTAACCACAGTTGTCCCTCAGTATCCATGAGGAGAATTGGTTCTAGGCCCCTTGTGGATACCTGATTCCACAGAAACTCAAATCTCATATAATGACGTAAAATAACATATACAGTCAGCCCTCTGCATTCACAGATTTCCAACAGTTTTTGATCCATAGTCCGTTGAATCCATGGATGTGAAACACAGGTATACAGAGGACCGATTGTATATTTATTGAAAAAATCCATGTGTCCATGATACTACGTCGTACAAACCCCATTGTTCAAAGGTCAACTGTAATCATATTCCATAAACCACTTACAATGTTAGAAAAACCAAATGAAAGACAAATAGGAAGTATAAGATTTGAACAATACTATAAAGCAGCTAGAACTAAAAGACATCTATGGAATACTCCACCCAAAACCAGCAGAAAACATTCTTCTCAAGTACATGGAACATTCTCCAAGACAGACCATAAGCTTGGCAATAAAACAAATATCAATAAATTTAAAAGAATTTAAAGCATGCAAAGTATATTTTGTGACGACAATAGAATTAAATTAGAAATTAATAAAATGAAGAAATTTTGGGAAGTCACAAATATGAGGAATCTAGAAAACATGCTCCCAAATTATTAATGGGTCAATGACAAGATCACGAGGGAAATTAAATAGTTAGAGATGAATGAAAATGAAGACACAACATACCAAAACTTATTGAATGCAGCAAAAAAAGTACTTAAAGAGAAATTTATAACTGTAAATGACTATATTATATATAAAAAAATGAAAATATATACTGTGTTGACAATTGGAAAAGTCGATATTGTTAAGATGGCAATACTCTTCAAAACAATCCATAGATTGAATGCAATACCTGTTAATATGTTTGCAGCTTTTTTTTTTTTTTGCAGAAAGAAAATACAATCCTAAAACCTATATGGAATTATAAAGGGCTCTGAATACACAAAACAATCTTGAAAAATAGTAACAAAGTTCAAGGTCTCGAACTTTTTAATTTCAAAACTTACTATAACACTGAAGTAAGCCTGACAGTGTAGTACTTCCATAAGGATAGATATCTTGATAAATGAAATAGAATTGAGAATCCAGAAATAACTCATATATCTCTGGTCAACTGATTTTCAACAAAGGGGACAAGACTATTGAAAGAATAGTGTGTTCAACAAATGATGCTGGGAAAGCAGGAACTAATTATAAAAGTTGTAGGAGAAATATTATATGGGTAAATTCTTGATAATCTCATATCTGGCAGTGGTTTTATAAATATGACTTTGAAAGCACAAAAAACAAAAAGAAATAAAATAGAGAAATTGGAATTTCTTGTATTAAATGTTTTTGTTCACCAAACAACACTATCAAGAGAGTGAAAAGGCAACACACAGAACAGGAAAAATATTTGCAAATCACATATTTGATATAAGTCTGGTATCCATAATAGGTAAAGAACTCTTAAAACTGACAGACAAACAAATAATGAGCAAAGGAGTTGAACAGACATTTCTCCAAAGAAGATATATAAAAACAGCCAATAAGACTATGAAAAGATTCTCAATGTCATTAGTGAAATGTAAATCAAAACCACAATGAGATATCACTTCATGCCCATGAGGATAAACAAATTTTTAAAATGCAATAAATAACTAGGCAAGGATGTAAAGAAATTAGAACCCATATATATTGCTGGTAGAACTGTATAGTGGTGCAGTCACTGTAGAAAACATTTTGGTGGTTCCAGTAAAAGTTAAACAGAGAATTACCATATGACACAATTCCATTCCTAAGTACATACCCTAATTGAAAACAGATATTAAAGCAAAAACATATACACTAATGTTCATAGTAACACTATTCACAATAGTCAACGATGAGAATAACTCAAATATCCATCAACTGATAAACGGATAAACAAAATGTGGCATATCTGTAAAATGGAATATTATTCAGACACAGAAAATAATTAATACTGACACAGGCTACACCATGTATGAACCTTGTAAACATTATGCTAGTGAAAAAAAAAAAAACAGATGTAAAAGACCACATATTGTATGATATCTAAAACAGGCAAATCCATAGAGACAGAAAGTAGATTTGTGGTAGCCAGGGGCTGAGAGATGGCATATAGAGAGTGACTGATTAATGAGTATTGAGTTATACTTCTGAATGAGGAAAAAAAATCTGGAACAACATAGTGATTGTACAGCACTGTGACTATACTTAATGTTCCTGACATATACAATTTAAATAATTAAAAATATAATTTATGTTATGTGCATTTTACCAAAGAAGAAA
>NW_006431805.1:425913-427877 GCF_000325575.1 Pteropus alecto | reverse complement strand
AATTCCCCCTAGGAAAAAAAAAAAAAAAAAAAAAAAAAGGAGCAAACTAAACAGAAGACAAATAGGAGAAATAAAATAGTGAAACTTACAGTGAAAATAAATAAAATAAAAATAGAAAAATAATACATAAAATCAACAAAACCAAAAGCTGATTCTTTAAGATGAATAAAATCGACTAACTTTTAGATAGACTGACAAAAAGAAAGATAATATTCAATTTACTTAAATCAGGAATAAATAAGAAGACATTACTAAAAACCTTATAGAAATAAGAATGATTTTAAGCCTAGGTATAATGGACAAATTCCTAGACATGAACTACCCAAATTGACTCAAGAAGAAATAGAAAATGTGACTTGATCTATAATAAAAAATAAGATAAAATAAAGTTCCCACAAAGAAAAGGCCAAAGCCAGATAAATTCCTTAAAGAATCCTACAAAGCTCTTAAAAAAGAATTAACACCAATCTTTCACAAATTCTTCAAAAATAGAAGAGAGAACTCATCTCAGCTCATCCTATGAGGCTGGTATTATCCTATACTGACATTAACCAGGATTTTTTGGAGAAACATGGCACAGTGAGAGACACCCGCAGATCTGTCTTCTTGAAACAACAATAAGCTGAATATCCAAAAATCAGCAAAAAACACACAAACTGCACACCAGCACGTCTAACTGTGGGATCTGTGCATAAAAGTTATCCCAGGTCAGAACCCTGGGTGTAGGGCAGTGGACCGTAAAGGAAAAAAAAAGCTGCCTCTCACACCACCAAGGCTACCTGCAGAGATCCTAGAGGATTAGATGCCAACTACAGGAAACCAAAAGAAAAGCACCATTTTTATAGCAAGCTAAAGAGAGACCTTAATATAATAAATCTTTCTGGAAACAAAAGCAGAATACATTTCCATTAATGCTCAGGCAGAGAAATAGTCCATTAAACACCATGAACAACCAAGGTGACAAGACATCTCAGAAAGAAAGAGAAAAATCTCCAGAAAATAAGCTTAAAGACATAGAAATATGCAACTTAAATGACTGAAAATTCAGGATAATATTTCTGAAAAAAACACAGTGAGTTCCGAAATGATACATATCAACAGTTGCAGGAATTGAAAAAACACCTAGATGAGCAGAGGAAGGAGATCGAAACCCTCAAAAAGAACAGAATAGATCTTCTGGGGATAAAAAACACACTGCAAGAGATGAAAAATGAAAAAGCAAACTTGGGAAATAGAGTCGACCAAATGGAAGAAAGGATCAATGATATCGAAGACAGAAATCTAGAAATAAATCAGAAGGAAGAAGAGTGAAAACAAAGAATAAAAAATAATGAAAGAGAAACACAAGAACTAGCTGATACCATCAGGAGAGGAAAGATAAGAATAACGGGCATTACGAAGGTGAGGCAAAGGAGCAGGAACTAGAAAGCATTTTCAGAAATATAGTTGATGAGAATTTCTCAAAACTAAGAAGTGAGCTAGAGCTTAGAATTGAAGAAGTCAACAGAACATCCAATTATCTCAATCTAAAAAGGCCTTTGCCAAGACACTTTGTATTAAAATTATCAAAAATCAATGACAAAGACAGAATTCCCAGGGCAGACAGGAAGAAGAAAACGTTAATGTATAAAGGAAAACCCATTAGATTATCATCAGACTTCTCAGCACAGACTTTACAAGCCAGAAAGGCGTGGAATCAAATATTCAAAATATTTAAGTGTAAAGAATTACCAGCCTAGAATAATGTACCCAGCTAAGCTCTCCTTTAGATATGAAGGAGAAATTAAGACCTTTCCAGACATCCAAAAATTGAGGGAATTCTCCACTACGAGGCCTGCACTACAGGAAATACTGAAAGGGGTCAGTTCACCTAAAACAAAATAACAACAACAAAAAATACATAATTACAAGTAAAGTAAATAACAGGCAAATAGAAGCAGAAGAGTGCAACCATTACTACGAAC
>NW_006431805.1:424722-425724 GCF_000325575.1 Pteropus alecto | reverse complement strand
AGCTACAGGAATACAGCAGAAAGGAATGGAATCAAATATTTAAACTATTACGTGAAAGGAACTACCAGCCTAGAATAATGTATCCAGCTAAGCTCTCCTTTAGATATAAAAGAGAAATTAAGACCTTTCCAGACATACAAAAATTGAGGGAATTCTCCGCTACGAAGACCGCACTACAAGAAATACTGAAAGGGGTCAGTTTACCTAAAACAAAATGACAAAAAAGTACATGATCAGGAGTAAAGTGAATATCAGGCAAAGAGAAGCGAAGGACTGCAAACCTTACTAAGAATACAGCATTTTAAGCTTAAATAATAAGAAGAAAATTGCTAAAGCAAGATATTAATGAATGTTCAGCATACATAGGAACAAATTCAGATAAGAATGACGGAAAAGGGGAGGATTCAAAGATCCAAAATCGCAAAGGGTAATGGAGATAAGGCATGCACAGAAGAAAATGGATGACCGTATATATATATAACCATTCTTTATATATTCATAGCGGTGACCATACAAATTTTCAGAACTGAAGTATATAACATGAAACAAGAAGAACCAGAGGAAAAACCCACAAAGGCAAACCAAAATAAAGAAAATAGAAACACAAGGACAAGGAAGCAATGGAAACACTGAGTACCATAAAGCAAAATATAAAAAGGCTACAGGAAAACCTCATATTTGAATAATTACCCTAAATGTAAAATGATCGAGCTCACCAGTAAAAAGACACAGAGTTGCAGAATGGATCAAAAAACAAAATCCAACCATATGCTGCTGCCAGGAGACACATCTCAACTTCAAAGATAAAAATAGACTCAAAGTGAAAGGGTGGAAAATGATATTTCAAGCAAATAGGATTCAGAGAAAAGTGAGAGTAGCAGTACTAATATCAGACAAAATAGACTTCAAAAAAAAATAAAGGTAAATAAAGGTACTGAGGATCTATTCATAAAGATAAGGGGAATCATGCACCAAGACGACATAAGACTTATTAATATCTAT
>NW_006431805.1:411723-421635 GCF_000325575.1 Pteropus alecto | reverse complement strand
GGAACTGCAAATTGGTACAGCTACTATGGAAAACAATATGGAGGTTCCTCAAAAAACTAAGAATGGATCTACCATATGATCCAGCAATCCTTCTACGATATTTACCTCAAAGACTTGAAAATCCATATCTGAAAATATATTTGCACACATATGTTCATAGCAGCATTATTCACAATGGCCAGGACATGGAAGCTACCAAAGTGTCTTATGATAGATGATCGGATAAAAAGTCTGTGGTACATATATATAATGGAATATTGCTCAGCCATAAGAAGAAATGAAATACTGCCATTTGCAACAACACGGATGGACCTCGAGATCACCATGCTAAGCATAATAAGCCAGAGAGAAAAAGTTGAAAATCACATATCACTTATATGTGTGACATAAACCTCGAAGCAACAAATGAATATGACAAACAAACAGAGACTCATGGACATGGACTATAGACTAGTGGTTACCAGAGGGTAGGGTGTAGGGGATGAGAGAGAAGGTAGACAGAGTAAAAGGGGTCAAATATAGGGAGATGGGGGAGGATGAAGTGGGTAAAGGGGATCAAATATATGGTAGCTGAGGGAAATTGGACTTTGGGTGGTAAACACACAATAGAATATACAGATGACAAATTGTAATGTACACCTGAAAATTATATAATTGTATTAACCAATGTTACCTCAATAAACTTAATTTTAAAAATAAAAATAAAATAAATAATGTAAAATAAAATTGAACAAAAATTTCACAAGAATAGAAAGCTACAATACATCTTACAAATATAGATGCAAAAAATTATCAACAAAACACTAACAAACCAAATCCAGCAACATATAAAACATGTTATATACCATGACCAATTAAGATTTACCTCAGGAATACAACAATGACTTAACAAAGAAAATCAATTATTGTAATACACTATGCCAATAGAATAAAAGACCAAAGCCACATTATCATAACAATAGATGCTGAAAATGTGATAAAATGCAATATCTTTTTTATTAAAATACACTCTAGTCTACAACTAGGAATAGTAGAAATTTACTCAAAATGAAAAAGGGTGTCATAATTAATGGTGAAAATCTGAATGTTTTCCCCCCGAGATCAGGAAAATGTAAAGGATGTCTATTATTGCCACCTCTGTTCAAAAGTGTACTGGAGTTTCTAGCTATGGTAATTAGTCAAGTAAATAAAATAAAAAGTAATAAGACTGGTAAACTATCTCTATTTGTGAATAATAACCTTTTACACAGAAAATTCTAAGAAATTAAATTTGAAAACTTAAATTAATAAAGTAGATTGACAAGTTTGTAGAATACAAAATCAATATATAAAATAACTATATTTCTATAAATACTTAAAAAGAACACAATGAAATTGAAAGAACAATTCAATTTACAATAACACCTAAACTAATACAAATTTTAAGCAATGAATTTAACCACAGAAGTGAAAAACGTATAATCTCTACAAACATACAACTCTGAAATACAATAATTGAAAGACAATTATCCCAATTAAAAATGGACAAAAATATTAATAGACCTTTCTCAAATGAACTATACACTAATAGTCAATAAACACATGAAAACATGTTTAACATCATTATCCTTCAGGAAAATAAAAATTGAAAACACAAGGAGAGATTTTCTGGAAGTCATTGCTCCCATCCTTACAAGAGAAAAAAAAAAAAAAACTTAGCAAACTGAAAATCAAGACTTCTTCTTAGATCTTTCAGAGAATTGAGGTGACAGGTTGAACCTTTGTCCTCAAAATTGTAAAGGCAAGTAAATGCACATAATCACAGCTTATGAGAACAAAAGCCTAGGAAAAGAAATTTACCATTAGAGCCAATACGAAGGTGTAAAACTTAAACTATAAGTGACAAAATGTCAAAGGCTCAGTCTAGACAAGCTTGAGAGTTAAAAACTCCAGTGAGGGTCAGTCTTGGGGGAACTCCACACTTTTAGGAGTTTTACGACCAAGAGACCTACCAGTTTTAAATAGTGAAGATCATAGAAAATCCCTTAGTGCTTTTGGCAGAAGAAAGGGAAAAGTAGCCATTTTGAAATATGGCTACTTTTTTAGCATTCCATTTTTCTAATAAAAATGTTTTCAGGGAAACTATATTACTAGATACTAAATGACTGCGGTTTTTACCAGAAACTAATCTGGAGAAGGGAAATACTCAACATTAGTCACTCCTAAAAAAAAAAACAAAAATAAACAAACAAACAAACAAACAAAAATCTCCTTGTCTAGATAATATTTAGAAAGTATACTAAGTAGTCTCTAGAGAAACCTAAGGTCCACAGGGAGACAAAACAAAGGAAAATAGAGACAATTTTTTCTTCTGACACCTACAGCATTAAACACAGTCTAACACCAAGCTAGATTAAAATAAAACCTCACACTAATAGGCCAATTTACCTAAGTTCCTTTATCTTATACATTTTGTTCAGCTTGCAAGGTAGATAGGGTAAAGGGGGTCAAATATAGGGGGTTTGGGGGAGGGTGAAATGGGTAAAGGGGATCAAATATATGATAGCTGAGGGAAACTGGACTTTGAGTGGTAAACACACAATAGAATATACAGATGTCAAAAGACATTAACCTAAGGAATGGGAGAAAATATTGAAAATCATGTAGAAGGGACTAGAATCCAAAATATGTAAAGAACTCATACACTTCAAGAGCTAAATAAATAAATACATACATACATACATACATACATACATACATACATACATACTAACTAACCAACCAACCAAACAAACAAAAACCCACAGTTTAAAAATACGGAGCAAGCATCAAAACCAGACTCAGGTATAGCGGAGATTTTAGAATTATCAGACTAAGAATTAAAAATAACTATGATCAATATGTTAAGGGTACGAATAGAAAAAGTAGACAACATTCAAGAAAAGGTGAATAATGTAAGCAGAAACATGGAAACTCTAAGAAATATAAAAATTAAAATGCTAAAAATACTAAAAACTATAAGAAAAATGATGAATACCTTTGATATGATCATCTATTACTAGATATGAATAAAAAGAATCAATGAGCATGAAAAGAAGGCAATATGAACTTTGCAAATTTATAATCAAAGAGAAAAAAGAACGAAAAGAATGGAGTAGAATATCCAAGACCTGTAAGAAAATTATGAAAGGTACAACATATGTGTGATGAGAATATCAGAAGAAGAAAGAAAAACAGTAAGAGAAGGAATATTTGAAGCAATAACGAAATGCTTATTACAGACACCAAATTACAAATCCAGGAAGCTCAGAAAATAAGAAAAGAAAGATAATATATAATTTTTTCTCTTTTTTTCACCACAGCTAGGCATAACATGTTCAATCTGCAGAAAATAATAAAACAATCAAGCAGAGGGAAAAACCATCCTTATAGGAGCAAGGACAAAATTTACATCAATCTCTTTAAAAATACATACAAGCAAGAAGAGAGTTGAATGCAATATTTAAAGTGTCAAAAGAACAAAAAACATCAATCCATAGTTCTTTACTGAGTGACATTATCCTTCAAATGTAAAAGAGAAATAAAGATTTTGTTAGACAAGCAAACATTGAGGGATTTTTTTTTCACCAGTAAAATAGCAAGAAAAAATGTTAAAAGAAGTTCTTTAGAAAGGAGAATTATATAGGTCTGAGATTTAGAACTATGTAAAGAAAGGAAGAGGATTAGAAAAAAATAAATGAAGGTAAAATGAAATCTGTTATTATCCTTATTCTTAACTGATTTTGCAGTTAACTGAATATTCAAAATTGTAAGAGCAACAACAAATTTGGCAACTAAAAACAGAGATAAGCAAAATAAGTGACAGCAATATTAAAAGTGACAAGAGAGAAGAATACTCTGTTATAAGGAAACTGCACTAACTGTAAGGTACTGGAGATAGTATTATTTTAAAACAGATTTGGATTAGTCATGGGGGAGGAGGAGGTAGATCTGGTAAAAGTGATCAAATATGTGGTGACAGAAAGAAATCTAACTATGGGTAGTAAACACATAATGCAATATATATATTTCTTATTGCTAAATTATACACCTGAAATTTACTGGGTTTCATTAACCAATGTCACCATAATTTTAAAAAAAATCTGTATAAAATATGTCATAAATGTATATTAAAAACTCTAGAAAAAAACAACAAAAACATCAAAATAAGAAGTATATTTAGAATGTTAAATGATAAGATAAAATGGAATTATATGCAATGTTCTGTTAAAACCAGAGATAGGAAAAGAGGAGTCAAAAGCAGAGACAAAGAACAAGGGCAATGAATAGAAAATCATTACAGATATGATAGATATTAATTCAATTATCTCAATAATCACTATAAATGTCAATGGTCTGAATACACTAATTAAAAGACAAAGTATCATAGTAAATAAAAAAAACATTCAAGTATATCTTATTTAAAAAAAAACTAACTTTCAACATAAAGACAGATCGATTAAAAGTAAAGGGATTGGGATGATGTCAGAAACATGGTAGAATGAGAGATGACCCAGATCTCTCTCCTTGAAACAACAATAAGCTGAACATCTAAAACTCAACAAAAAACACCCAACTTGCACATTGGCACATTTGAACATGGAATTTGTGCATGAGGTAACACAGGTCAGAACCCTAGAGTCTGGTGGTAGACTAGGAGAAACAAAGAAGCTGCCTCTCACAGCTGGAGCTCCCTGCAGGAGGAGGAGGAGAGGAGAAGGTGTAGCGGGTTCCCTGAACAATCCTGCCTGGGAGAGCTGTAAACTCCATGTGGCCAGCGGCAGCACCCAGGGATCAGGGCAGAAAGCAGAGAAGTAGGGATGGCAGAGAATCAGGAATGGCAGAGAAGCAACAGTTGATTATTATCAGCCTTCACTGCAAAATGCGAGGCTGAGCTGGAGCCCACATCCCCAAAACCAGAGGGCCACTTACCCCATATCCTCCAAGACCTAACACAGCAGAGCCCCAGGAGAATCTGAGCAAATGCTACCGAAACTGTTGCTAATACTGACAGAGACTGAGGTTGAGGGTAGTGAGAAAGATTGAATATCTATAAGGAAAAAAAAAGGCATTATTAAGACTTTATATAAAGCAGGGATTCAAGAGGCTTAGACGCCGCCTATTAGAAATCAAAAGATAAAATGCCTTTTTTGCAACAGGCTAAAGAGAGATCTTTATATAATAAATCTTTCCAGAAAAAAAAGAAGCACAATACATTTCAATAAATGCTCAGGCAGAAACATAGTCTATTAAACACCATGAACAGCCAAGGTGACAAGGCATCTCAGAAAGAAAGAGAAAAATCTCCAGAAAATAAGCTTAAAGACATAGAAATATGTGACTTAAATGACAGAATTCAGAATGGTATTTCGGAAAAAAAAAAAAAAACTCAATGAGATCCAAAAGATGAAAAACAAAACAAAACAAAAAAAACTAGATGCACCCTGTTTAGTTTCCCTTTTTAGTTTTGAAACAGTTCTTTTTCACACACACATATATGCACACACACGCATGTGCAGGTGTGTGCGTGTGTGTGTGTGTGTGTGTGTATTTTAATTATTGGGAAAGGAAAAAAAAGGCTGAGTTTAAGATTCAAGCGGCTACTCAGAGGAAGAAGAGAGAAGCAAAGAATGAAAAATAATGAAAGAGAAATACAAGAACTAACTTGTGTGCCACCAGGAAAGGAAACATAAGATAATGGGCATTATCGAAGGGGAGGAAAAGGAACAGGGACTAGAAAGCATTTTCAGACAAATAGTTGACAAGAATTTCCCAAATCTAAGCAATGAACTGGAGCTTGGAATTCAAGAAGTCAACAGAACACCCAATTATCTCAACCCAAAAAGGCCTTCTCCAAGACACAATGTGTTAAAATTATCAACAAATCTATGACAAAAAAAGAATTCTCAGGGCAGTCAGGGAAAAGAAGTAGGTAACCTATAAAGGAAAACCCATTAGATTATCCTTGAACTTCTCAGCACAAACCCAACAAGCCAGAAAGGAGTGGAATCCAGTATTCAAATTATTAAATGAAAGGAACTATTAGCCAAGTATAACGTATCCAGCAAAGCTCTCCTTTAGATATGAAGGAGAAATAAAGACATTTCCAGACATACAAAAATTGAGGGAATTCTTCACTATGAGGTCTGCACTACAGGAAATACTGAAAGGGGTCAGCTCATCTAAAACAAAATGACAAAAAAATACATAATTAAGAGTAAGGCGATTAGCAGGCAGATAGAAGCAGAGGAGTGCAACCCTTACTAAGAACAGGGAATTATAGCTTAAACAATAAGAGATTGGCTATAGCAAGTTAGCAATAAACATTCAGCATACATAGGGATGAATTAAGACAACAAAGATGGAAAAGGGAGGATTCAAAAATCCAAATTTTCAAAGGGGAAAGGAGATAAGGCACACGCAGAAGAACATGGATGACTGTATATATATAACTATCCTCTACATGTTCGTAATGGTAAAAGAAAAGGGATTGTAAAAGACATACAATGCTAACACCAACCAAAGGAAAGCTGGAGTTATTTTATTAATTTCAGACCAACCAGATGTCACACCAAGAAAAATTATCAGTGATAAAGAAGTTCATTACGTAATGATAAAGGAGTCCATTCTCCAAAAAGATATAACAATGCTTTTGGTGAATGTGCTTAACAATGAAGTATCAACAATTGTGAAGCAAGAACTGATAGAACTGCAGGCAGAAAAAAAAAGAAAAACTAATTCATTTCAATAGTTGGAGACTTCAACACCCATCTATCAGTAATTGACAGGTCTAGCTAGCAGAAAAACAAGAGAGTTGAACTAAATAGCACAATCAATCAACTAAACCTAATTGACATTTATAAATCTTTCATCCAAAAATAGCAGAATATATATTCTTCTCAAACTACTTTGAATATTCTCCAAGACTAAACACATTCTGGGCCATAAAACATGATTTAACAATTTAAAAGAATAGAAATCATACAAAATGTGCTCTCAGATCCCAGTGAAATTAAAGTAGAAACCAATAACAGAAAGATACCTGAAAATTCACAATACATAGAGATTAAATATCATACTTCTATATAATATGTAGGCTGAAAGGAAGTTCTAGATAAATTTAAAACATTTTGAACCAAATGAAAATATAAAATTTATTAAAATTGGTGGAATGTGATTAGTGTAGTGCTTAGAGGGAAATCTATAGAATTGTGAGTATATATTACAAAGAAGAAAGAGATCAAATGAATTATCCAAGCTTCCATCTTAGGAAAGAAAAAAATATCAAAATAAATCCAAAAAAAGCAGAAGAAAATTAGTAATAAATTTAGAGCAAAAATCAATAAAATTAAAAACAAAATCAAAGAAAACAAAGCCTGATTATTTGAAAAGATCAATAAAATGTATGAACCTCTAACTAGGCTAAGAAAAATAGAAGACATAAATTACTAATATTAGAAATGAAAGAGAAGCTATCACCATGGATGCTATAAACATTAAAAACTAAGAAAGGAATTTTGAAAATAATTATGTTCACAAGTTTGATAACATAGGTGAAATGGAACGATTCCTAGAAAGATACAAATTACTAAAACTCACACAAAAGAAATAGATAATCTGAACAGGCCCATATCTATTAAATAAAGCAAATCTACAATTAATAACCTTCCAAAACAGAAAACACTGGGCCCCGATGGGTTCACTGGTGAATAATACTAAACATTTAAAAAGAAATTATACCAATTTTCTACAATTTCTTAAAGAAAATAGAAGCAGAGGGAACATGTTCTAACTCATTATATAAGGCAAGAATTCCACTAATATCAAAACCAGACAAAAATATATTTTAAAAAATACAAATGCATATCTCTCATAAACATAACTGTAAAAGTCTTTAACAAAATATTAGCAAATGGAGTCAAATAATGTATTAAAAAGTATACACAATTATCAAGTAAGACTTAGGACAGATATGCATGTTGAGCTCAACTTACAAATTCAATTATTATAATCTGTCACTCAAGAAGAAAAAGAACAAAATTATATAGTCATATAAATACATGCAGAAGCATTTGACAAAATTCAAAACATATTCATCATAGAAATTCTCAATACCTTGAGATAGAAACTTGATAGAAACTTCTTAACCTTGATAAAGAACATCCATAAAAATTCTACATTTAACATAATTAATGGTGACAGACTAAATCTTTTTCTGCTGAAATCAAGAATAAAGAATTAATGTCTTCTATCACCACTTCCCTTTGACATCATACCAGATGCCTTAGCTAATGCAAGAAGAAAAGGAAAGGAAATGCAAGGTACATGGATGAGGAAGGAAGAAATAAAATTATCTTTGTAGGTAATATAATTGTGTACATAGAAAATCTCAAATAATCAATTAAAAAAACTCATACTAATAAGTGATTATAGCAACATTACAGAACACAAAGCTAACAAACAAAAGTAAATTGTTTTTTTTTACATATGAGCAAAAAACAATTGACATTTGAAATTAAAAATACAACTTCATTTGTATTAGCACCAGAAATGAAATACTTAGCATAAATTAAACAAATTATGTATAAGAAGTATAGGAGGAAAATTACAAAATTTTGATGATAGTAATCAAAGTAAATCTAAATAAATAAAGAGATATTCCATGTTGATCAATCTAAAACTCAATAATATTAAAATGTTAGTTTTTTCAACTTTATCTATACAATCAACACAATCCCAATCAAACTACAAGGAAGTTATTTTTTTTTCTGAAATTGACAAACTCATTCTAAGGATTATATTAAAATGCAAAATCACCAGAATCGACAACATGATACTGAAAAAATAAAACAAAGCCAAAGAACTGATATTATGCTACTTAAAGACTTACTATAATGCCACAGTGATCAAGACAGAGTAGTGTTGGTGAAAGTATAGACAAACAGATCAATGGAATAGAGTTGAAAGCCCCAAAATACACTCGCAGACATATAGTCAACTGGTCTTTGATGAAGGAGCAAAAGCAATTAAAGAGAAAAATCATAGCGTTTTCAACAAATAGTACTAGAACGGTTGGACATCCACATACAAAATACAAAAATGAATATAGGTACCGACCTGACACCACTCACACAAGTTTCACAGAAAAGGCAGCAGATCAAACTGTAAAATACAAAATTATATATTTCCTAGAAGGTAATGTGGAAGAAAATCTAGGTTACCTTAGATTTGGTGATAATGTTTTAGACACAGTACTAAGAGTACAATGTATAAAGGAAACAAAATTTGTACTTTATTAAAATTAAAGTCTTATTCTATGCCAAAAGGCTGTTGAGAGAATAAAGAGGCAAATTTTGAAATTTCTCCTAGGTTTTTGGAGAAAATCTTGCAAAGGGCTTGTTCCAAAATATACTAAGTATTCTTAAAACAACATTAAGAAAACAATCTAATAAAAAATTTAACAAAAGACCTGAGCATACAGCTAACCAATGACACACAGATGGCAAAAATCATATGAAAACATGTTCAATATCATATATTTTTAAGGAACTGCAAATTAAAACAAAAATGATATATCCTTCATATCTATTAGAATGGTCAACATCCAAGATATTGACACCACCAAACAGCGGCAAGGATGTAGAGCAACAGGAATTCACATTCACTGCTGGTGGGAATTAAAAATGATACAGCCACTTTGGCAAACAGATTGGTACTTTTTTACAAAACTAAAAATACTCTTACTCTATGATCCAACAACTGTGCTCCTTCATATTTACCTAAAAAAAAATTCAGGTCTACACATAAACTTGCATGAGAATATTTATAGCAGTTTCAATATTAATTGCTAAAATTTGGAAGCTACCAAGATGTCCTTCAATAGGCGGATAAAAA
>NW_006431805.1:402419-411693 GCF_000325575.1 Pteropus alecto | reverse complement strand
AACCCTGAAACATCCATACAATGGAATGTCATTCAATTAAAAAAAAAAAATGAACTTTCAAGCTACAAAAAGACATAAAGTCACCATAAATGCATATTGCTATGTAAAAGAATTCAAGCTTTGATTCTGAGAAGATGGTGGACTACGTAAAAGCAGAGTTCATCTCCTCCCAGGACCACATTGAAATTACAAACAAATTATAAAATAATCAACATGGAGAATCACCTAAAGTCCAGCTGATCATAACACTTACATCTGATAATATAAAGGAGCCACATTGAAGCTGGTAGGAGGGGCAAAGTCCCTAGTCGGGCTGGACCAGCATCCGTGGGTCGTGGAGCATCACCAGGAGGAAGAGCAAGGCTGCAGAGTCTCTCCTGAAGGAGAGGCGGGGTCCTGGTCTCATCTGGGGGCTCTCCAGCACAGGGTCCAGCCCAGGGAAGAGGAGATTCCAATAACTCTGACTATAGAAACTAGAAAGGATTCCAGCCATCTGGGTGAGACAGAAGGAGACTGAAACCCTAGACGTCCCTTTGAAGGACCTGTACAAAGGCTTTCTGACCTGCGGACACTCACCCGGGACAGTGGGTCTGAGGCTCAGGTGGGACTCATTCTGAAAAAGTCTCCATTACCTGGAGTCAGAACAAGGGCTGGAAAGGCAGCCACCATTGTCCCTTAGTTCGGCACCCCTATAGGGTAACCTACAGACCACACCAGCTCGATTGTGGAGACCCCTCTCACAGAGTCATTAGGAAGCGCTGGTCTGAGGGGAGCAGCTCGCCCCACCTAACCTGCAGACTGCCTGGGACAGGTGTTATTGGCTTGCTGCCAAGCTCAGCTCCTAGTGATTCAGGACCAAGTGTTCTCAGCTGGGCAGCCATCGTTGTGAGTGGCCTTTCCAATCCCAGCAAAAGTGGCCAGCCCGGTAAGTTATATTTCCATTCCCAGCGGGCGACCGGTGCTGTGAGCCACATTTCAAAGATAGGGTTAGGCAGATCGCTGCTGCCAACATGAACTTGAGTGGATATCAGGGACTTGTGGGCCAGTCCCAGACAGCAGCTGGTCTTGCTGTGATCTGGGTCTTCTGTGGGAACTCACAACAGTTACCAAATTTGCAGCAAGATTGAGGCAATATATATCTCACTGCCATGGTCTCTCTGAGACCCTGCCCCACCATACCCACAAATTGCTCAGGTGAACTGACACAGCCCTGCCCATCCCCTCCCCTGGTTGCCTAATCCACACAGGCAAAAAACTTTGGCTAGCACAGGGTGATCACTGAATGCAAATCACCAGCAACCAGACCTTTGCAGCCTATAAGAGTTGCAATATTGTGTCCAGAGAGCACAGGGGTCTGTGGGAACACTTCTGATGGCAGCTGGTCTCACTGTGTACTGGGTCTACATTTTTTTTACAGACGTTTCAGCAAAATAGAGGCTATATTGGCTGAATGGATCTTGTTGCCTTGAGATCCCACTTCTACCAAGCCATAAAGTGCCTGCAGCCCATTGACAAGCAGCCTCTTGTGCCCTGCTTGGCTCTGGGGTTGAACAGTAAGTGCAGGCAACAGACCTTAGCTAGCGCAGTAAGCGCATTTTGAAGAAAACAGTTATGCGCAGACCACTGCTGCCTGTACAAGGTACAATATCTCTTAAGGGGATTATAGGGGTCTGTATTGGCCTGACAGCCCTTAACTCCCTGAGTTCCTGCCCCATCCAGTACACAAAGTGCCCTTTGCACATTGATTGGCAACTGCCCTTGCTCTGGGGTAGCACATTTAGGCCGAGGGTGGGCAGCAGTTGACTTTGCTATGAGTGGAAACTTGTACAGCAAGCCACAGAGACAGTGTGGGCACACAAACTGGCACTGCAGTGGCAGGGGGAAATTTACTCACTAGACCCAGGAGACTCCCAGGGTCCCTGCGCCACTCAACACGCATATCACCCAGAGGCTCATCCAGTTTTGGAGACTTATAGGCAACCGATAGGCTATATCAGGACTTGAGGAGCCCTAGTCCCTCAGCTAAACTGCCATAGGTCGGGATGGGGGATAACCGAGAGCCACATACAGCACTGTCTCTTCCACTTACCTATAGATGCAGCATTAGGCAACAACCATCAGCGAATCGCTTTGTAGTTCTCACCAGGTAGCCCTGAGCAATCAAAAGCAGCAGCTGACTTGGCCTAAGGGGGAGCCCTTCCCAAGGGGCCACAAAACCAACGCATTTGGAGGCAGGCATCAGACCACAATGAGCAACTCCTGACTGCTTCCAGTAATGATACACACAAATGGTGGTCGCAACAAATACACAAGCCTGCTCTGGCAAATCTCACTCAGTGGGGTCAGCCCCCACACAACAACTCTTATCCTGAGAGTGCAGCCAATTCCCACAATTAGTCAGCCTGAATGTTAATCCCACCCACTGATCTACTAACAGCAATAAAGGCTTGGCGACAACAGAAGATCACACATGATCCACACAAAGGTCACCTCCAGAACTCCTGGCACAAGGGATCAGGGAGAGTGAGCCACTGGACATCTTCCACGTTAGGCCATTTGATCAAGGCTGAGAGATGAAACAAATATTCCTGACACATCAAAAAGAACACAGAAAGGCTAATAAAATGAGAAAACAAAGAAACATGCCACAAATGAAACAACAAGAGAAAACTCCAGAAAATAAGCTAAATGAAATGGAGATAAGCAACCTACCAGAGTCAGAGTTCAAAATACTGGTTATAAGGATGCTCAACGAACTTATGGGGAGAATGGAGGAGTACAACAACAGCATAAAAAAGGATATATAAACCAAAAAAAAAAAAAAAAAGAACCAGAGAGAAATGAGGAATACAAAAACTGAAATGAAGAATACACTTGAAAGATTCAACAGTAGATTGGATGAAGCAGAAGACAGACAGAATTAGCAAATTGGAAGACAACAAAACAACAGAATAACAACAAAAAAAAAAGAATTTAAAAAATGTAGAGAGTTTAAGAGACCTCTGGGACAACATGAAGCTTAAAAACAACTGGATTATGGGAATACCTGAAGAGGAAGAGAGAGAGCAAGTGGCCGAGAATCTATCTGAACAAATATTGACAGAAAACTTCCCTAACCTGGAAATGGAATTAGACATACAAGTTCAGAAAGCAAAAAGAGTCCCAAAGAAGAATTCAAACAGACTCACACCAAGACACATCATCGTTAAAATGCCAAAGGTCAAAGACAAAGAGAGCATCTTAAAAGCAGCAATAGAAAGGAAGCTAGTTACTTACAAGGGTTCCCCTGTAAGAATGTCTGCTGATTTTTTAATAGAAACTTTACAGGCCAGACGGAATGGCAAGAAATATTCAAACTTATGAAAAACATGAATCTACAACCACGAATCCTCTACCCAGCAAGGCTTTCAATTAAAATGGAAGATGAGATAAAGAGCTTCCCAGACAGGAAAAAGCTTAAGGAATTCATCACCAACAAGCCAGTATAACAAGAAATGTTAGATCAAGTTTAGAGAAACATGGCAGAGTGAGAGATGTTCCCAGATCTCTCCACTTAAAACAATAAGCTAAACATTTAAAACTCAAAAAAAATAAAAAAATAAAAAAACACAAACTGCACACCAGCAAGTCTGAGCATGGAATCTATGCATAAGAGGTACCACAGGTCAGAACTCTGGGTGTCGAGTGGTAGACTGGAAGAAACAAAGAAGCTACCTGTCCCAGCTGGAGCTCCCAGTAGGAGAAAGGGGTAGGGAAGAAGTTGCGGCGAGTTCCCTGATCAGACCTGCCTAGGAGAATTGTGAGCTCCATGCAGCCGGTGGCAGGGCCCAGTTATCAGGACAGAAAGCAGAGAAGAGGGACAGCAGAGAAACAACAGTTAATTTATACCAGCCAGGATTGCAAAACCGAGGCTGAGCTGCAGTCCCCATCCTGCAACCCAGAAGGCCCCTCCCTGCATATCCTCTGAGACCAAACACTGCGGACCTCCAGGGGAATCTGAGCAAATGCTACCAAAACTGCTGCTAAAACTGACAGAGACAGAGACTGAAAGTAACAAGCACAATTAAACATCAATAAGGGAAAAAAAGGGCATTATTAAAGATTTATACAAAGCAGGTATCCAAGAGGCTTAGAAGTCACCTACTGGAAAACAAAAGAAAAGTGCCTTCTTTGCAACAGGCTAAAGAGTGATCTTTATATAATAAATTTTCTTGCTGGGAAAAAAGAAAAAAAAAAGCAGAAAACAAGTCCATAAATTCACAGGCAGAGAAGTAGTCCATTAAACACATTGAACAACCAAGATAACAAGAAAGAGAAAAAAATCTCCAGAAAATAAGCCTACAAACATAGAAATATGCAACTTAAATGACAGAGAATTCAGGATGGTACTTCCGAAAAATCTCAGTGAGATTCATATCAACAATTTCAGGAATTGAAAAAACAACTAGATGAGCAGAATGAGTTTTTTAGCAAGGAGATTGAAACCCTCAAAAAGAACAGAATAGAACTACTAGAGGGAAAGAATAAACTGCAAGAGTTGAAAAACAAAATAACAAGCTTGGGAAATAGAGCCAACCAAATGGAGGAAAGGATCAGTGATATCGAAGACAGAATCTAGAAATAAAGCAAAAGGAAGAAGAGACAAATCGAAGAATGAAAAATAATGAAAGAGAAATTCAAGAACTAGCTGGGCATTCTTGAAGGAGAGCAAAATGAACAGGGATTAGAAAGCATTTTCAGACAAATAGTTGACGAAAAGTTCTCCAAACTGAGGAATGAGTTCAAGCTTGGAATTAATGAATTCAACAGAACACCCAATTATCTCAACCCAAATTGGGCTTCACCAAGACACATTGTATTAAAATTATCAAAAATCAATGACAAAGAGACAAGAAAATGGTAATTTGTAAAGGAAAACTCATTAGATAATCTTCGGACGTCTTAGCACAAACCTTACAAGCCAGAAAGGAGTGGAATCAAATATTTAAACAATTAAGTAAAAGAAATTATCAGCCAAAAATAATGTATCGAGCTAAGCTCTACATTAAATATGAAGAAAAAATAAAGACATTTCCAGACATACAAAAATTGAGGAAATTCTCCACTACGAGGCCTGCACTGCAGGAAATACTGAAAGGGGTCAGCTCACCTAAAACAAAATGATGAAGAAATACATAATTAGGAGAAAGGTGACTGTCAGGCAACTAGAAGGAGAGGAGTGCAACCTTTACTAAGAACAGGGCATTTTAAGCTTAAATAATAACAAGAGAATTGCTATAGCAAGATAGGAATGAACATTCAGCATATATAGGGACAAATTGAGATAACAATGACTGAAAAGGGGAGGATTCAAACATCGAAAGGAGAATAAGAGAATGGAGATAAGGCACACACAGAAGAAAAGGGACGACTGTATATATATAATTATTCTTTACATCTTCTTAATGGTAACCACACACAGAAGATTCAGAACTGAAGTATATAACATAAAACAAGAAGGATCAAAGGGAAAACTCACAAAAGCCAACGAAAATAAAGAAAACAGAAACACAAGGACAAGGAAGCAATGGAAACACCGAGCTACCAGAAAGCAAAATATAAATGGCTTATAAATGGCTATAAGAAGACCTCGCGCCTAAAACAAAATTACAAAAAAATACATAATTAGGAGTAAGGTGACTATTAGGCAAATAGAAGCAGAGGAGTGCAATCATTACAAGGAACAGGGCATTATAAGCTTGAACAATAAGAAGAGATTTGCTGTAGCAATATGGTAATGAAAGTTCAGCAGACATACGGACAAATTGAGACAACACTGACAGAAAGGGGAGGATGCAAAGATCCAAATTTATAAAGGGGAATGGAGATAAGGCACACATAGAAGAAAAGGGACGGCTGTATATATGTAACGATCTTTTACATATTCGTAATTGTAACCACACGCCGAAGATTCAGAAACAAAGTGTATAACATAAAACAAGAAGGACCAAGGGAAAAGCCACAAAAGCCAACCACAATAAATAAAAAGAAAACCCACAAGGACAAGGAAGCAATGGAAACACTGAGCTACCAGAAAGCAAAAGATAAAATGGGTATGAGAAGACCTCAAATTTCAATTATCACCCTAAATGTAAATAGACTGAACTCACCAATAAAAAGGCACAGAGTTGCAGAATGAATCAAAAAAAAAAAAAATACCTACACAACTATATGCTCCCTCCAGGAGATTCATCTCAGCTCCAAAGACAAATATAGACTCAAAGTGAAGGCTGGAAACATGATATTTGAAGCAAATGGCATTCAGAGAAGACCAGGAGTAGCGGTATTAATATGACAAAATAGACTTCAAAATATAAAAGGTAAAGAAAGATACTGAGGGACACTTCATAATGATAAAGGGAATCATGCACCAAGAAGACATAACACTTATTAATATCTTTGCTCCCAATTAGGGAGCCCCAAAATATGAAAAGCAATTACTAACAGAACTAAAGGGAGAAACAGACCAAAACACTATCTTAGTAGGGGACCTAAACACCACATTGTCGGATATGGACAGATCATCCAAACAGAAAATCAATAAGGAAATAACATCCTTAAATGACACATTAGTTCAACTGGACATAATAGACATGCACAGAGCCTTCCATCGCAAAACAACTGCTTATACATTCTTCTCTAGTGCACATGGAACATTCTCAATAATCGACCACATACTGGGACACAAAGATAGCCTCAACTAATATAAGAGGTTTAAAATCATACCACAACATTCTCTGATCAAAATGTTTTGAAACTAGAAATCAACTGCAAAAAGAAATCAGAAAGGCCCACAAATACATGGAGATTAAGCCACATGCTACTGAAGAATAACTGGGTCAGAGAAGAAATAAAGAGAGAGATCAAGAGATACGTAGAAATGAATGATAATGAAAGTACAACATATGAAAACGATTGGGCCTAGCAAAAGCAATCATAAGAGGAAAGTTCATATCATTACAACCCTATCTCCAAAAACAAGAATGACCCCAATTAAACAACCTAATGCTTCATCTTTAAAAACTAGAAAAGGAGGAACACATGAAGCCTAAAGTCAGCAGAAGGAAAGAAATAATAAAAATTAGAGCAGAAATATATGAAATCGAAAACAAACAAACAAACAAAAAAACAATAGAAAAATAAGTGCAGCAAAGAGCAGTTTCTTCGAAAAGGTTAATAAAATTGACAAAACCCTGCCTAGACACATTAAAAAAAAAAAGAAAGAAAGAAAAAGAATACAAATAAACCAAGTCAGGGATGAAAGAGGGAAATTTATGACTGACATAGCAGAAATACAAAGCATCATACAAGAACACTATGAAAAACTATATAACAACAAATTTATAATCTAGAAAAAATGGACTAGTACTTAGAAAAATACAATCTTCCTAGACTGAATCAAGAAAAACTGGAAAATGCAAACAGACCGATCAGCAATATGAAAATGGAAACAATGATCAAAAACCTACCAAAAAGTAAAAGTCTAGGAGTGGATGGCTTCAGAAGTGAATTATGCCAAATATTCAAAGAAGATTTAATACCCAGTCTCCTCAAACTCTTCCAAAAAATCAAACAGGAAGCAATACTTCTCAACTCATTTTATGAGGCCAATATTACCCTGATACCAAAATCTAGTAAAGATAACACACAAAAAGAAAACTAGAGACCAATATCTCTCATGAACACAGATGCAAAAATCCTAAATAAGATACTAGCCAACCGAATACAGCAACATATTGAAAAGTTTATACACCACGATCAAGTGGCCTTCATCCCAGGGGCACAGGGATGGTTTAACATACACATTGATTAATGTGATACACCATATAAACAAATTAAAAAATAAGAATCATATAATCATATCAATAGATGCAGAAAAAGCCTTCGACAAGATCCAGCATCTATTTATGATCAAAACACTTAACAAAATTGGTATAGAAAGAAAGTACCTTAACACAATAAAGGCTATCTATGAAAAACCCTCAGCCAACATTATACTTAATGGTGAAAAACTAAAAAACATCTTTCTAAGATCAGGAACAAGACTATTACCACTGTTATTCAGTATAACATTGGAGGTCCTAGCAAATGTAATCAGACAAGAGAAAGATATGAAAGGCATCCAAATAGGAAAGGAAGAAGTTGAAATGTCACTATTTGCAGATGACATGATTCTCTGTATAGAAAACCCTAAAGACTCCAAAAAACACTACTAGAAACAATAAATCAATACAGTAATGTTTCTGGGTACAAAATAGAAGTTTAAAAGTCCATAGTGTTATTATACTCTAATAATATAGTTTCAGTAAAAGAAGTGGCAAAAATAGTTACTTTTGCAATTGCAACAAAATGAATAAAATATCAAGAATAAATCTAACAAAACTTTTGAAGGACCTGTATAATAAAAACTACAAGACACTATTAAAAGAAATTGAAGAAGATAAAAAGAAATGGAAAGATATTCCATGTTCTTGGATTGGAAGAATCAACATAGTTAAAATGACCATATTACCTAAAGCATTATACAGATTTAAGGCAATCCCCAACAAAATACCATAGGCATGTTTTAAAGAAGTAGAACAAAAAATCATCAGATTTATATGGAAGCACAAATGACTCCAAATTGCCAAATCTATCCTGAGGGGGAAAAAAAAAAAAAAGAATGAGACTAGAGGCATCACTCTGCCTGACTTCAAATTATACTACAAAGTGACGGTAATCAAATGGCATGGTATTGACAGAAAGATAGACACAGGGTCCAGGGGAACAGAATTGAGAATCCAGAAGTAAACCCATATTTATATGGGCAAATAATTTTTAACATAAAAGCCAAAATCATACAGTGCTGAAAGGAAAGCCTCTTCAATAAATGGTGCTGGGAAAACTGGAATGCCACCTGCAAAAGAATGAAATGAGACTGTTGTCTATCACCACCAAGCAAAATTAACTCAAAATGGATTAAGGACCTGAATATAAGACCCGAAACAATAAAATGCATAGAAGAAAACATAGGAATGAAACTCAAGGACCTTGGACTTAAAGAAGATTTTGTAAAGTCGACCTCAAAAAGGAAGGGAAGTAAAAGCTAAATAAATGAATGAGACTACATCAAACTAAAAAGCTTCTACTCAGCAAAAGAAATCATCAACAAGGTAAAGAGATATCCATCTGAATGAGAAAATATATTTTCAAGGAACACCTCTGATAAGGGCCTAATATCCAAAATATAGAAAGA
>NW_006431805.1:391761-401405 GCF_000325575.1 Pteropus alecto | reverse complement strand
ACAAAAAAAGAATTCTCAAAGCTACCAGGGAGAAGATGGTAACCTACAAGAAAAATCCATTAGATGATCATCACTTTTTTTTTTTTTGCAGGAACTCTACAAGCTAGAAGGAAGTGAAATCAAACATTCAAACTATTAAAGAGAGCAATTACCAGCCAAAAAATAATATATATAGCAAAGTTCTCTTTTAGATATGAAGTAGAAATAAAGACCTTTTCAGACACATAGAATTGAGGGAATTTTCTACCACAAGCCCTGTGTTAAAGGAAATACTGAAGAGGGTCATTCTCCTGAAAGAAAAAGACAAAATAGTACAAAGCTATGAGTAAGATGACTAACAGACTTATAGAAACAAGAAATTGCAACCCTTATGAAGAACAAGGTATTATAAATTTAAATATCATGTAATAGTTAAAGGTCAAAAAACACTTTAAAAAGGGAAGAAGAAGAAACAGCTACTGAAAGTTCGAAATGAACTCACAGCATAAATTTGGATAATTTGAGACAAAAACAGAAAGGGGGAAGGAGTAAATGTCTGAATCTTCAAAGGAGAATAGAAATAAGTTGCATGTAGAAGAAAAAGGACTACTATGTATATGAAATTTTCCTTTACATAAACTTAATGGTAACCACACACTAAAAAATACAGGACTGAGACACATAAAAAATAAATAAATAAAAAGAAAAAACAGAAAGAAAAATCATAGAAAACCACCAAATTAAAATAAAAGATCGAAACAGAAGGGCCAAAAAAAAAAATTGAGACACGAAGCTATCAGAAAACAAAAAATAAAATGGCTATAGGAAAAACTCATATTTCAATAATCACCATAAGTGAAAATTGAGCAAACTCAGCAATAAAAAGGCGCAGAGTAGCAGATTAAATCAAAAAAAGAAAACCCAAAAAATACTGTCTTCAAGAGATACATCTCAGCTGCAAGAACAAATATAAACTCGAAGTAAAAGGGTGAAAAACAAAACTCCAAGCAAATGGCATCTAGAAAAAATTGGATGTAGTCATTCTTATATCTGACGAAATAGATTTCAAGATACTAACGGTAACAAAAGAGAGAATGGACACTTCGTAATAATGATACATCAAGAGGACATAACACATATCAGCAAATATGCTCCCAATCCGAGAGCACCAAAATATATAAAGCAACTGCTAACAGAACTAAAGAGGGAAACTGACAAAAACACAATTGTAGTAGGGGACTTAAATATCCAACTGTTAGCAATGGATAGATGATCCAAACAGAAAATCAGTAAGAAACTATCAACCTTAAATGATACATTAGACCCATTGGACATAATCAAAAATTATAAAGCCTTTTGTGCCAAAACGCCAGATTATTCATTCTTCTCTAGTCTCGTGGACATTGCCAAGGATAGACCAAAGCTTGGGACACAAAACTAGTTCAACAAATTTAAGAAGATTGAAATCATACCAAACATATTCTCCCACCATAATGCTATGAAAATGGAGATTAATTGTAAAAAGAAAAAAGCACAAAAAAACACAAATATGTGGAGAATAAATAACATGCTAAAAAATAACAACTGAGTCAGAGGAGAAATAAATGGAGAGATCGAGAGATAGATAAAAAGAAATGAGAATGAAATTACTATATATCAAAACATTTGGGATACAGCATAAGCGGTAATAAGAGGAAAGTTCTTATCATTACAGGCTTATTCAAGACACAACAAAAGTTCCCCTCAAAAATCTAAAATAACTCCTTAAAAATTTAGAAAAAGAAGAATAAATGAAGCTGAAAGTCAGCAGATGAAAAAAATAATAACTAGCGCAGAATTAAATAAAATTGAGAACAAAAAGACAATAGAAAAATAATGCAACAAAGAGCAGGTTCTTTAAAAAAAATCAAAAAAGTTGATATACCTCTGGCTGTACCCACTACGGAAAAAAGAGAAAGGATACAAATAAACAAAATCTGAAATGAAAGAGGAAAAATTACCACAGATACCACCAAATTACAAAATATCATACAGCAATACTAAAAGATTATGTGCCACCAAATTCTATAACCTAGAAGAAATAAACAACTTCTTAGACATATGCAACCTCCTAGACTGAATTACGAAGAACTGGAAAATCTAATTATACCAATCAACAGTAAGGAAATTGAAACAATATTGAAAAACCTCCCAAAAAGTAAAAGTCCAGGACAAGATGACTCACTAATGTATTCTACCAAACATTCAAAGAATATTTATACCTGTTCTCAAAATTTTCCAAAAACTAAAGAAGAAACAACTGTTTCCAACACTTTTTATGAGGCCAACATTACCTTGATACCAAAACCTGGTAAGGATAACACACACAAATATAGAAAACTGTGGACTAATATCTCTAATGATACAGATGCAAAACTCCTAAACAAAATACTAGATGCAAAGTTACTAAACAAAATACTAGCAAATAGAATACATTTAAAAAGATTATACATCATGATCAATTGGAGTTCATTCCAGGGGCATGTGGATGGTTCAACATATGCAAATTGATTAATGGGATATACCACATAAATAAAATTTTTAAAAATTGTATGACCATACCAATAAATGCAGAAAAATATTTGACAAGGTACAGCATTCATTTATGATTAAAACACTTAATAAAATGGACATAGAAGAAAAGTACTTCAACATAATAACAACCATGAATAACAAACCCTTAGTTAACATCATACTTAATAGGAAAAAACTAAACGCCTTTCCTCAAATATCAGAAATAAAACAATGTGTCTATGGCCATGTCACCCTGAACAAGCCTGATCCCGTCTGATCTCAGAAGCTAAGCAAGGTCAGGCCTGGTAAGTACTTGGATGGGAGACCACCTAGGAAGACCAGGTGCTGTAGGCATAAAAAATAAAAATTAAGGGATTGTAAGCTGACAAGTTCCTTGCAATCTGTGAGGTCAACCAAGGGTCACCTCACCTAAAAATGTTTTAAAAAATAAAAAAGAAATAAAAAAGAAATGATAATATTGTTCGCTCTCACCACTCTTGTTCAATATATTGTTGGAAGTCCTAGCTTGAGCAATGAGGCAAGAGGAAAAAATAAAATGCATCCGAATAGAGAATGAAGAAGTCAAATTGTCATGTGTTGCAGATGACATGATTCTCTATATAAAAACCTTAAAGACTCTACTAATAAAGCTATTAGAAATAAACAAATACAGTTAAGTTTCAAGATACAAAATCAAAGCACAAAAATCCATAGTGTTTCTATACACTAATAATGAATTTTCAGAAAAAGAAAAGAAAAAACTATTCCTTTTGTAATTACACAAAAAGAATAAAATACCTAAGAATAAACCTAAGAAAGCATGTGAAGGACCTATACACTGAAAACTATAAGACATTGTTAAAGGAAATTAAAAAAACACAAAAAAATGTAAAGATATTCTGAGTTCATGGATTGGAAGAATCAATATAGTTTAATGGCCTGATTACCATAAGCATTATACAGATTTAGTGCAATCTTCATCAAAATCTTAATGGCACTTTTTAAAGAAATAGAACAAAAAATTGTCAGATTTGTATAAAAGCACAAAAGACCCCAAATACCAACAGGATTCCTAAACAAAAAAAAAAAAAAAAAAAAAAAGGAAAAACAAGGCTGGATATATCACTCTGACTAATTTCAAATTATCCTACAAAGTGACAATAATAAAAATGGCATAGTATTGGCAGAAAAACAGACACAGAGCAATGAAACAGAATTGAGAGCCCAAAAATGATCCCCCATATGTATAGCCAAATTATTTTTGAAAAATGTGCTAAAAACATACAATGGAAAAAGCAAAACCTCTTTAATAAATGGTGCTGAAATAATTGGAAAGCCACATACAAAAGAATGAAACTAGACTACTATTACCATACGCCAAAATTAACTAAAAATGGATCAAGGTTATGAATATATGACCTGAAACAATAAATAAATTGCATAGAAGAAAACATAAACTCATGGACCTTGGACTTAGAGAGGATTTTATGAATTTGACCTCAAAGGCAAGGGAAGTAAAAGAAAAAAAAAAAAAAATGAATGATACTATACCAAACTAAAAAGCTTCTGCATAGCAAAAGAAACCATCAACAAGGCAAAAAGTTAACCATCCAAATGGAAGAAGATATTTGCAAACCATGCCTCTAATAAGGGCCTAATATCCAAAATATACAAAGGACTCATACAACTCAACAATAAATAACAAACAATCCAATTAAAAAAAAATGGGCAGAGGTCCTGAACAGACACTTTTCCCAAGAAGACATACAATGGCCAACAGATATATGAATGGATACACAACTTCACTAACTATTGGGGAAATGCAAATCAAAACCATCATGGGATGCCACCTTCCACCTGTTAGAATGGCTATTATCAACAGGACAAGTAATAACAAGTATTGGAGAGGTTGTGGGGGAAAATGAACCCTCATACACTGCTGATGGGAATGTACAGTATGGAGGTTTTTCAGAAAATTAAGAATAGAAGTACCATATAACTCAGCAATCCATCTTCTGGGCATTTACTCCAAAAGTTTATAAACATTTATCTGCAAAGATATTTGGTCCCTGATGTTCATAGTAGCATTGTTCATGGTAGCCAAGACATGAAAAGAAGCAAAATTCCCTTTGACTCATTATTGGATAAAGAAGATGTGGTATATATGTACAACAATTATTACTCAGCCATAAAAAAAATGAAGTATTGCCATTTGAGACAACATGAATGATCTTGAGATAATCATGCTCAGCAAAATAAGTCATACTGAAAAAGTTGAGAACCATATGATTTCACTTATATGTGGGATATAAAACTAAAAGCAACAAATGAACAAGACAAACAAACAGAGACTCATGGACATAGACAACAGTTTAGTGGTTACCAGAGGAAAAGTGGAGAGGGGAGAGGTGGATAAGGATAAAAGGGGTCAAATATATGGTGACGGAAGGAAATTTAAGTTTTTAAATTTGGGTGGTGAACACACAAAGCAATATACAGATAATGTGTTATAGATTTGTACACTTAAAACCTCTATGTTTATTAACTAGTGTCACCCCAATAAATTTAAGAAAAAAACAATATGGAGGCTCCTCAAAACATTCAAAATAGAACTACCAAATTATCCAGCTATTCTACTTCTTGGAATTTATTTGAAGAAAACAAAAACACTACTTTAAAAACATATATATACACCTATGTTCAATGCAGCATTATTTACAGCAGCCAAGATATGGAAATAACCTATTTGTCCATCAATAGATGAACAATAAAGAAGATACATTATGTACGTGTGTGTGTGTGTGTGTGTGTGTATACACACACACACACACAAATATATATAATGCTACTCAGCAATTAAAAAGAAGAAAATTTTGCCATTTGCGACAACATGGATGGACCTTGAAAGTATTATGCTAAGTCATACATAAGTCAGACAAAGGAAGAAAAATATATGATTTCACTTATACGTGGAATCGAACAAGCAAAATAAATGAACAAACAGAAGGAATCAACACTCAGATACAGGGAACAGTTTGGTGGTTAACACAGAGCAACTGGGTGAAAAGGTAGACAAAATGGGTAAAGAGGGTCAATTGTATGGTGATAGATGTTAACTAAACTTATTGTGGTGATCAATTTGTTCTGTATACAAATTTCAAATTATTATGTTGTATACATGATATGACATTATATACTAATTTTACCTAAATATGACATTATATACTAATTTTACCTAAATGAAAAAAAACAATTTGACTGACATCTTATTCTACCCCTACTTCCTTCTACCTTGACTAACTCCTTCTTTACTGCTCTAAAACACACATACACAAACACTCAGAAACAAACACATGCAAACCTCAAAAATCTTTACAAAATAAAGATAAATAGACTCGTTTGGTACATTATTTCATCTAAGTTAGGTGTTGCATCCATTACAGTACCTGGCATATAGTAGAAAGTAAATATTTCTTAAATGTAACTAGTAAAATAATGATTAAAGTAAATGATGTCTAGCATTTGAGCTTAGTTTCAAATTCAATTTTGAAAAAGAATTTTAAAATGTTGTTTTGAGATAACAAGACTTATTATGCAGATAAGAGAACAAAATGGATAGATTAGAAATAATCGATTATACTAAAAATTTGCTGACCTAAAACCATTTTACATATTTTATGTTGTATTCTGTATGGTACATGAATTTAAGGAAAAAAATTTTAACAAATGCCAACAAAAATGTATGTTTTAAAAAATGATCCCTTTGTAATGTTAGAGTAAAATTTGTCAATGCATATTAGGCAAAATCAGAAACCATTTTTTATAGTTAGCTTTATTAAATCTCCTTTATAATACATGTCATGATCCTCTCACAAAAATATATCACTTTCTTTGCCTCTGTTATAGTATTTATATTAAATATTAACTATTTGTGGATAACCTTAGACCCCTAAAAATTTTAAGCTCTTTAAGAACAAACACTGTGTTGTTTATTAATGCTCCATGTTTAACACAGTACTTTGTCCATAAAAGGCAGAAACATTTTTCGAATAAATGAATGAGTGGATGAATAAAGGAATAATTACAAATTAATGGTAATATGCTTCTTTTGAGCATTAGACCAAAAGTAACACTGTGCAGGTTCATTGTGCATCTGTACATGAATGTGTGCGACCAATATGTGGTTTTCCACAGTAATGGAGAGAGATTTTAATTGCTCCATCTATAGTTTATGTAGCCCATTTTTCTGTGACCAGTACCACATATTTGCAAAATAGCTAGTTGAGGGTGGCTGCAATTTATGAGCATGGAATTAAATGCCCCAAAAGTCTTACAACTGTGTCTTATTTGTGTAGTATGAAACGTAGCTGAATTGAACAGCCATATCCTGATTTCAAAGTACACTAGAGCTTCTCTTGTATATTGCAATTCAATCAACAATTAGTTGTGCACTTACTTATGTGAGCAGCCTTGTATTCCTAATGTATTCTCATATGTTTTTCTTTTATTACTTCAATTACTACCCACCCCTTTCTAGACATAAGAGAAATTCAGGATGTAGCAAATTCTGTTCTGATGAAAAATGATATAGTGGAGTTTAAGAAAAGGTTAAGAGTACTGTATAAAATTCGTTTGAAAATTAGGTAGAGCACTCTTCAAGGTTTAATCTTCTTGTGCCATGTCTGTTAAATGGCACATATAATTCAACAAAAATTCTGGACTAATCACTCGCCAACTTTTTTGGGAATCATAGTCATTGTTTGTGATTTTTAAGCAACTCCTCCCAAATTGCAACTGAACATAATTAACAATTCTTTCTAATTCACTGTAACTCAAAAGCAAGCCAGATCAATTCTTTGGTCATTAAAATTTGTAAATGAAAAATTACTCTCAAGTGCCAAATATATCACAGAAAGAGTTTAAAGTTGGCAGCAGTCTTCATTATTTTTTAAAGCTCACTAAAGTAATGTTTATAATGGAAACACAGTTCCTTACTAGCAAATACCCAACATGGTACAACAGCAAACTAATGACCCAAATTCGAATAAAAAACTTTCTCCCCCCTATTAAACAAATATATTTCTCGCTTATTTCTCATAGTGATATGAGTATAAAATGTTGATCAAAAATAATTATTAGATAACAAATGTTTATGTGCTGTTTGTGTTTTATTATGAGAGTTTTCTTTTAACTTGAGATTTATTGTTCTTCCATCAGCTTCTAACAAAGGTATTTTAAATAAAGAAAAAAATAATTAACTGATTTTATAAGAAGGTTTCTGTCAGCCTGTCCTGCTTTCTTGATTATCTTAATCACCACTCTTACAGTCTTTGATATTTCAAAGTACAGGATCTCTTTGGCAATTTTGACATTAAATTTAGAAATGGAATACATCCAAACTTATGTTTGATAGTTTCATTAAGAAAAGAAGAAATATTTATCAGGTCCTGAAGGAGTGTTAAGTAAAATGACAGGGAAAAAGCAGTGTGTTTGAGTATCTGATTATAATCCTACTCTTCAAACTTTCATTCATTCAGGGCTTTATACAATAAAATGTGCAATTAAAAAAATAAGTAACAATTTCTCTGCCTATATCTCTCACAAATCGTTTACTTTCATAAAGTAACTATTGCACAGGAAAGTAAGCTATGATTATCCTCCACTTTTGCAGATGGCCAACAGTTTGCACTAGATCATGCTACCATGGATCTTTTTTGCGTGCTCTTCCCTGTGAACTTCAATGTGCACATCTGCTCCTCAATACATAATGTATTTCTAATAAGAAAGAGTTTAGGTTTGAGGGATAAAACCTAAAATCTTCTGACTTTCTGTATTGCAACATTGCCATAACATAAGTGAGTACTAAAATAGATTTCCCAACCTGATTGGATATATATATTTAATAAATAATGCAAAACTTTCATATGTAACACTGTTTTATTATTTTAATATATAAAATACCTATTTCATGGACATGGACAATAGTTTAGTGGTTACCAGAGGAAAAGGGGAGGGAGGTAGATAAAGGTAAAGGTGATGAAAGGGAATTTAACTTTGGGTGGTGAATACGCAATGCAATATACATGTAATACATTTGAAATCAATATAATTTTATTAACCAATTTCACCCTAATAAATTTAATAAATACAATTTAAAAATAAAAAATAAAATAAAATACCTATTTCAAGTTTAAAATGTGAAGTATGTATGTGTATAGCTCTCAATGCCTGCCCATGCATAGGTGGGCATGAAAAAATACAGAAAGCACACACTGAAAATCTCAAACAATATGTGTAGCTATATGCTTGAGCAAAGCCTTTGTTACTACTCATAGGTGTATTTTTCAATTTGTAATTATAAAAATCAATGGATCAGGATAATAATAGTTAGGCTAAGGCAGGTCTCACCAATTAAATATCATCACATTAAGCAATTGTAGTGCATATTTTAAAATTAGCTGGCAAAGATTAGAGCATCTGAGAGAGATTGTGCAGCTAATAAATTAGACTTGTTCTGGTAACAGCTGTCTGAAATCTGCTTCAGTAACTTTAGATCACTAAAGGCTTATGGGGGTAATCTAAATTTTGTGCATGACCCAATTTGAGGGATCATTCTACTACACTCTTTGGAATGAACTCAACCTTGTCATGGCAGAATACAGGATTATGTCCTAATTGAAGAGATGGCATTGGAATAGATACCAGGTCATAGTTCCTAGACACATGGGATGTGCGGCCACATCCAGTATATAAGCAAACAGAAAATAAAAACATTTTGACAATATTCCGCTTGCCACTTTGCTTAGCATATGCTGAATTTTGTTCTTGGATGAGGAGGGAAAGAAGAAACATTATTAAAATCTCCTTTAAGGAGAACATGGTGTTTGAAGCATGTACCTATTGTATGACTGTACTGAGAATTGATAAAAATATGTGTAATCTGAGTAGGAGTAATATGGTGTAAAGAAGAGTAGAGTGAGAGCATAAAATAAAGCTGGACAGGAGTGCTTTGAATAGTAGCATGGAGCTTGGCACATAGTAGGTATATGATATTTCATATATATTTGTAGATTATATGTATATTTTTCTTCTGACAGCATGGTTATTTATTC
>NW_006431805.1:388329-391742 GCF_000325575.1 Pteropus alecto | reverse complement strand
GGTTCTTAAAATAATCTACAGGTGGAAACTGGTCATTTTATAGATTCTGTCATTTTAGGAGTTGACAGACAATACAAGCCAAGACTAAGTATGGGTCTAGGACAAGCAATTAACTCTATAGCTTCTAGGGGTTATAACTGTCATATACAACAAGCTATCGCCCTGAATTTCTTCATGCTACTTCTATTTATAAATATTCCTAATACATGAGAGGCCATGGAGGATTGAAATGATGGCAGATGTTTTCAAAAACTTAGGTTTCCAGTTTCTAACATGAGTAATAGAAGTGAATCAGACTGAGGCCTCTTCTAAGAGCACTTTCCTACTCTCTCGTTTCCAGTTAAAATTACCATGTTAACTGGATCTCTACTAAAAATCCTGTTAAAGATCACCAGAACTGGTGATCTCTATTAAAACATTTGTATCTCCCTCTCACCATTCTTCCTTTTTTCCTTTCTTCCTTCCTTCCTTGTGCCCTCCTTTCCTTCTTTCATTCTAATGATTGTCAAATACTCTCTATGTGCTCGACACAAAAAATACAGATAAAACTCAAGGTCCTTGACCTCAGTAACATAAATCTAATAAGAAAAAAAGGAAAAGACAACTACCATCCATAAGAAGGGTTACACATGACACTCGGAGAGGACAAAGGAAGAATACTTAAAACAACTAGCAGTGGAACATGGACTGTTGCATAGGCAAAAAAAAAAACATGAAGTGAAATCACTAACGCTTTTCTTGAAAATGAGAGCTTCCTGAAATGAACACTAAGAAGTTTATAATTAGCTATGTAAAGGTCAGGACACAATATTCCAAACAAACAGATCAATAAAATTATATAAAGTAAAGAATGTTTGAAGCAGTGTAGAATATTCAGGAGAACTACAACATAATATTTATGACAACTAAAATATAGAGCTGTGAGGAAGAAATGGTGAGAAGGATAAGAATAGAGTTGTACAGAAGTCATATCAAAAAGGACTTTAACTAACCTAAGAAGAAAACACAAATAGTTCTATATTTTAAAGAAAATTAAATATGAATTTAAAGTCTTACCAAAACCAAAATACCAGGCCCAGATAACTTGGCTGGTGAATTTAATTAAACAATTTAAAAAGAAATAACAATCCAGTAGAGTAACTGGAACTCCTATGCTGCTGGTCGAAATGTAAATTAGTTGAGCCACTTAAGCAATTTGACAGTTTCTTCTAAAGTTGCATGTGCTTACCATATGACCCAGAAATTCTATTCCTAGTTTTTACTTAAGAGAAATGAAAACATATGTCCAAAAGACTTGTAAGTCTAGCAGCATAAATTCATAGCACCATTATTCATAATAGCAAAAATGGTAGTAAAACAATTATTATCAACTAGTGAATGAATAAACAAATTTTGGTATAGCCATACAACAAAATTTAATGAATTACTGATGTAGGCAATGCCATGGGTAAATGCCAAAGGATTATGCCAAAGGAAAGCTAGACATAAAAGACTACGTATTGTATGATTCCAAGGCAAAACTATAGTAAGGGAGAGCAAGTCAGTGGTTGACTGGGACTGAGATGAGGGGAGGGAACTAATTGAAAAAGAGGTAGGAAATCATCTACATCTTGCCTGTGGTGATTATAACCACATACAGCTGCCTCAACTCATCACGTGGTACATATAGAATTGACAAGATTTAATGTTTACAAATTATAATCTGATAGGGGATTATATAGAGAGCAATTGAAATCCATTAAAAGGGCTTAAGTTGTTGCTTATGAAAATAATAAAGGGTATTTTTAAGGTATTGGCAGTATGAACAAAGGGGAGGAAATAGATATGAGAGGGTTAAATGATAAAATCTATAGGATAAGTCGACAGTTTACTTGTGTGAGAAATTAATGATGACTTCCAGATTCCTGATTTGACCAAAATTGGACCACTTTCTCTGAGAAAGAGAACACAGGGAGAAGCATAAAATATTGAGAGTGAGCACAATAAACTTGGCTTTGAATTTGTTAAGGTTAAGTAGCATTGTGGACATCTAGGCACCCAGTAAAGGAGTTAATATATGGTCTAGAGCTCAGGTGAGAGGTCTAGGTTGGTATTCAGTCGCTTCCTCCTACTTTTTTAGAAATGATAAATTTTGATTTTATTTTGGTTTGGTTAGTTTATTTTTGGCAGTGCAAATAATTGAGAACTTAAAGAGCAAGTATAGTGATTATACTTTTGCCAGAAAGTATGGATGATTCCCTAATTTCAAATCCTATTAGAACTATACAACATTAAAGTGAGCTGCTAGGGAGTTCCCTAGGACAATCGTGGAGCTCATCAAAAATGTGAGTTAGCTCCCTTAGCATATCATCATCATAAACCAAACCTAATCTACTGTGGAAAAATGTGTTTGATGGAATAAATGTCAACCAAGGAGAGAAGAGTTGTGCATGACCAAAACTCTGAAGAATCTACTCACAGTACCATTTAGTAATAATACATCTAAAGATTGTGCTAAATCCTCTCTGTCACATTGGAATTTTTTTAAATGCATTTATGTAAAAATTTATGAGCTCTAAATCTGTTTAGATATATAGGACATTCTGTACTGAAAACAGGAGAAAGATAGTATCGCATCATGAGTAAAGATCCAGAAGGTGAAATGGGGAGTAATCATGACTGACATAACTAATTTTTTCCCCAAATTCATATTCCAGTAACTTTGAGGTTTTGATATTTCATTTATCTTTTTACTTTCTTGCCCACATATCAATCATTATTAATGACAAAGTAATCACATTTGATAAGTAGTAATAAACAATGTCTATAGTATAGGTCTACACAGTAGCATTCAGTCAACTGGAATCCAACACAAAGGCACCAAGTATGCATTAAACATGAGCCCCATGCAAAATATGACATTCCACACATCACATTTTCAACCACATAAACTATGAAAAAGCTAAGAAGCTTTTCTAAAAATGGGTAACTCACATATTCAGTGTAACTTTTCAGTCTAATCTTCCCATCTCTGATTCATATGTTGACTAAAACTAACCACCCTAAAGTTAAAAAAAAATAAATATTATTACAATCGCATCTACTTTAAACATCATGAATATTTCATATAGCTGGTCAGTTAACAATATTTATCGGTACCTATAATAAGCAAAGCACTTTATTTGTTAACTCACATATTCAGTGTAACTTTTCAGTCTAATCTTCCCATCTCTGATTCATATGTTGACTAAAACTAACCACCCTAAAGTTAAAAAAAAATAAATATTATTACAATCGCATCTACTTTAAACATCATGAATATTTCATATAGCTGGTCAGTTAACAATATTTATCGGTACCTATAATAAGCAAAGCACTTTATTTGTCAAGATATGTGTGAGATATGTAGAAATTTTAAAAACTGCATACGAATT
>NW_006431805.1:384447-388192 GCF_000325575.1 Pteropus alecto | reverse complement strand
CATAAAGTGAGAAACACACACATTACTCTTTTCTATTGTCATTGTTATTCTATTCTATTGTCATGTTGAAATTCTAGCCTATCTCCTCACCGGAGATTGCAGCAACCTCTAATTAGAGCCCAAATTCCAGACACTACTCACATCTACCTCTCTGCTCCAATATAATCACCTATAACTACCAGATAAATTTGCTTAAAATTCCTATTCCATCATCTCCTGGTCAAAAAGGATTCATTGGCTTCCTACAGAGTGAAGTTCAAACTCCACTTTGAAACAGGACGCTCATGGAGTGACGTCAGAAGCATGGTAGCAGGAAAGGTCTCCTTGATCTATCCCCTTAAAATGACAAAAAACTGAATGACTACAATCCAACAGAAGATACACAGCTTAACACAAAAACGCTTCTGAGAGATCTGTGCATTGAAGCATCTGAAAGTGTATGAATTGGATGAGCAAGGGAGGACAAAAGGGAAAGGAGCAGAGGCAAATACCACTGATGCTGCCCAGAGTTCCCTGTGGGACTCAGCGAGGGAGAGGGGAGGAATCAGGTTGCAGTATGCACTTTCTATAGCCCCAAGTATTTCTGCCTGAATGATCAGCATATACTACTGGCACAACCCAGTGATCAGGGTAGAGACCAGGACAGAGACAGAATACAGAGATGTGAATCTGTTCCAGAAAGCAGTAACAATCTGGCCGCCTCCCCCTACCCTCTCAGAGCTTGCCTCCCCACACCTCTCCCAGAGCTAACAACAGACCACAGAGGAAAATGCAGCAATGAGAGTTGGGCTACAGAGCAGGAAGTTTGCAACCTCAAGAACTGAGGAGACAGCTTCTGAGTGGCAGACACACACTGCAACTAGTCCTAGTGACAGGGATAGAGATAGGAAGGTGTGAAAGTTGAAGCCTAGCAGTCTCCATTACTGGTAGAACAAAGGCACATTGGCGGCGTCTGCTAACCTACTCCAACTGCCCCCTCCCCAAACAGACTGATCCTGGAAGAGGCACCTGGGGCACCTCAGGCAGCACAACACTGACTCTGGCTACTGGGGCAGCACTGGGAATTCACAGGCTTTCCAGGGCTCGGAACCCCATTGCCGCCAAATTCTGACACAAGGGTGGAGCCTTGGGACTGAGGTGACCTGGTCACAGGGGAGAAACACATCACCCCAGGGAATAAAGGACATTTTTTTTTATTTGCCACATAGCAGAAATCCAGAAGGCCTGGGCAGTGCAGGATGCTTGTATGCCACCTACTGGAAAACAAAAGAAAAACCTTTTCTTATGAATCTCTTAAAGAGGATTTGCTTTTAATAATAATAAACTATTATTTAAAAAGCGGAGTACATTGGCATCAGTGCGTAAGTGGAGAAGTAATCCATCAAACACCATAAACAACCAAGGTGACATGGCACCTCAGAAAGAAAATACAAAATCTCCAGAAAGAAACTTAAGTATATAGAAATAGGCAACTAAATGACAGAGAATTCAAGATTGCACTTCTGAAAAACTCACCGAGATGCAAAACTCAGAGAGGCAGTTCAATAAACTCAGAAACAAAATCAATGAACAGGAATACTTTACCAAAAAGATAGAAATTTAAAAATATATTCAAACAGAACTCTGGAGCTGAAACTCGTTGGAAGAAATAAAGAATGAAACATGGAGCTTAGGAAATAGAACTAACTAAATGGAGGAAAGAATTAGTGATATTAAAGACAGAAATTTGGAAATAACGCAGATGCAAAATGTGAGAGACATTAGAGTGAAAAAAAAAAGAAAGAACTCTTCAAGAATTATCTGACACACACAAAAAAAAAGCAATATAAAAATAATGGGTATACCAGAAGGAGAAAAGAGGGAGAAGGGAACAGAGAGCCTAGTCTAATAAACAGTCTACAAGAATTTGTCAAACCTATGGAAAGAACCAGATCTTGAATTCAAGAAGCAAAGAGAACACCTAATTATCTTAGTCCAGAAAGGCTTTCTCCAAGATACGTTATATTAAAACTATCAAAAATTAATGACAAAGAAAGAAGCCTCAAGGCAGCCAAGAAAAAGAAGACAGTAAACTATTAAGGAAAACCCAATAGATCATCATCACATTTTTTAGTAGGAACTCTACAACTTAGAAGGAAGTGAAATCAAACATTCAAACTATTGAAAGAGAGCAATTACCAGCCAAAAATAATATATACAGCAAATGTTTCCTTTAGATATGAAAGAGAAATAAAGACCTTTCAGACATATGGAAGCTGAGGGAATTTTCTACCACAAGGCCTTCATTACAGGAAATATTAAACGAGGTCATTCGTCCTAAAACAAAAGGACAAAAAAATACAAAACTATGAGTAAGATAACTAACAGACAGACAGAAACAGGAAATTGCAACCCATATTATGAACAAGGTATCATAAACTTAAATATTACATAATGGTTAAAGAAGGTAAAAACATTTTTTAAAAGAGAGGAAGAAGACAATAGCTACTGCAACTCAGAAATGAACTCACGGTATAAACTGAGATAATTGAACACAACAAAAACAGAAAAGAGGAAGGAGTAAGGTCTGATTATGAAAAAGGAAACGGAGATAAGACAAAGGCAGAAGAAAAAGGAATACTATATATATGAAACTTTCTTTTACATAAATGTAATGGTAACACACACAAAAAGATCCAGAACTAAGACACATAACAAAAAAAATAAATAAAAGAGGAAATAGAAAGAAGAATCATAGAAAACCACCAAATTAAAATAACAGACAGAAACATGGGACGGGGAGGAGAAACGAAGCTATCAGAAAATAAAGGATAAAATGGCTATAGGAAAAATTCATATTTCAGTAACCACCCTAAGTGAAAATGGACTGAATTCAGCAATTGAAAGGCACAGAGTAGCAGACTGGAAAAATCAGCATAGTTAAAATCACCTCATTACCTAAAGCATTATATAGATTTAATCACCAGCAAAAGCCCATCGGCATTTTTTAAGAAGTAGAACAGAAAAACAACAGATTTGTATGGAAGCACAAAAGTCCCCGAACTGCCAAAGTCATCCTGAGAAAAAAGAATGAGGCTGGAGACATCACTCTGCCTGACTTCAAATTATACTACAAAGCAACAGTAATGAAAACAGCATGGCATAGTTCTGGCAGAAAAACAGACACACGGACCAGTGGAACAGAATCAAGAGTCCAAAAGTATACCTGTATTTATACAAGCAAATAATTTTCGACAAAAATGCCAAAAACATACCGTGGAGATAGGAAAGCCTCTTCAATAAATGGTGCTGGGAAAACTGGAAAGCCACCTGTAAATGAATGAAACTAGACTGTTGTCTATCACCACACAGCAAAATTAACTCAAAATGGATTAAGGACCCGAATATAAGACCTGAAACAATAAAATGCACAGAAAAAAACATAGGAACTAAACTGAAGAACCTTGGACTTAAAGAGAATTTTATGGATTTAACCTCAAAAGCAGGGGAAGTAAAAGTTAAATAAATGAAAGGGACTACACCAAACCAAAAAGCTTCTGCTCACCAAAAGAAACTGTCAGCAAGGTAAAGGGACAACCATGTGAATGGGAAAATATATTTGCAAGCAACACCTCTGATAAGGCCCTAATATCCAAAGTATACAAAGAACTCATACGACTCAATAACAACAAAAAAACAAATGGTCCAATCAAAAAATGGGTAGAGGACCTGAACAGAAACTTCTGCATAGAGGACACATAAAAGA
>NW_006431805.1:352253-384434 GCF_000325575.1 Pteropus alecto | reverse complement strand
AAAGATGCTCAACATCACTAGCTATTAGGGAAATGCAAATCAAAACCACAATGAGATACCATCTCACACCTGTTAGAATAGCTATAATCAACAGGACAAGTAAGAACAAATATCAGAGAGGATGCGGAGGAAAAGGAACCCTCATATACCGCTGGTGGGACTGCATACTGGTACAGCCACTATGGAAAACAGTATGGAGGTCCCTCAAAAACTAAGAATTGATCTACCATATGATCCAGCAATCCCTCTACTGGGTATTTACCTCAAAGACTTGAAAACTTATATCCGAAAAGATATTTACACACCGATGTTCATACAAGCATTATTCACAGTGGCTAGGACATGGAAGCAACTGAAGTGTCCTACGATAGATGATTGGATAAAGAAGTGGTGGTACATATGTATAATGGAATATTACTCAGCCATAAGAAGAGATGACATACTGCCAACAAAGAACAATAAATTAGTGGTTATGAGTGGGGTGGGGGAGGATGGGGAGGTAGGCAAGGTAAAGGGGGTCATATATAGGAGGGTAGGGGGAGAGTGAAGTGGGTAAAGGGCATCAAATATATGATAGCTGAAAGAAACTGGAGTTTGGGTGGTAAACACACAATAGAATATACAGAGGTCAAATTATAATGTACACCTGAAAATTATATAATTGTATTAACCAATGTTACCCAATAAACTTAATTTAAAGAAAAAAGAAGAGATACAGAGAATTAAATGAGAATGAAAACACGACATATCATCTTTTGGGACACAGCAAAAGCAGAAATAAGAAGGAAGTTTATATCATTACAGGTCTATTCAAGAAACAAGAAAAGACCCAAATAAAGATCCCAACATGGCATCTCCAATAAATAGAAAAAGAACAAATGAAGTGCAATCTAGCAGAAAGAGGGGACTAATAAAATTAGAGTAGAATTAAATAAAATTGAAAAAAACATGACAATAGAAAAAATTAATGCAACAAATAGCTTGTTCTTTGAAAATATCAATAAAATTGACAAACTCCTCTGTAGACTATGGGAAAAAAAAGAGAAAGGACACAAATAAACAAAATCAGAAATGAGAGGAAAAGTTACCACAGATACCACCAAATTACAAAGTATCATACAACAATAGTAAAAGATTATATGCCACCAAATTCAATAACCTAGAAGAAATAAACGACTTAGACATATGCAACCTCCTAGACTGAATCACGAAGAACTGGAAAATTTAAATAGACCGATCAACAGTAAGGAAGTTGAAACAATATTGAAAAACTTCCCAAAAAGTAAAAGTCTAGGATGAGATGGCTCACTAATGTATTCTACCAAACATTCAAAGATTATTTATACCTGTTCTCAAAATTTTCCAAAAAATTGAAGAAGAAGAAATACTTCCCATCTCATTTTATGAGACCAACATTACCTTGATACCAAAACCTGGTAAGGATAACACACACAAATATAGAAAACTGTGGACTAATATCTCTAATGATACAGATGCAAAAATCTTGAACAAAATACTAACAAATAGAATACGTTAAAAGATTATACATAATGATCAAGTGAGGTTCATTCCAGGGGTACATGGATGGTTCAACATATGCAACTCGATTAATGTGATATACCACATAAGCAAAATAAAAAAAAAAAAATGTATGATCATATTTGATAAGATACAGCACCCATTCATGATTAAAACACTTAATAAAATGGGTGTAAAAGGAAAGTACCTCAACATAAAAACCATATATGACAAACTCTTAGCTAACATCATACTTAATGGTGAAAAACTAAAAGCCTTCTCTCAAATATCAGAAACAAAAGATTGTCCTTTCTCACCACTCTTAATCAATATTGTATGGGAAGTCCTAGCCAGAACAATCAGGCACGAGAAAAAAGTAAAAGGCATTCGAATAGGGAATGAAGAAGTCAAATTGTCTCTTTTTGCAGATGACATAATTCTCTATGTATAAAACCCTAAAAACTCCAAAAAAAGTATTAGAAACAATAAACACATACAGTAATGTTTCAGGATACGAAATCAATATACAAAAATTCATAGCATTCCTATGCACTAAAAATGCAATTTTAGAAAAAAAAACACTATTCCTTTTGCAATTGCAACAAAAAGAAAAAAAATACTTAGGAATAAATTTAATGAAGCAAGCGAAGGACCTATATATTGAAAACTATAAGATATTATTAAAAGAATTTGAAGAAGACACAAAAAAATGGAAAGATATTCCATGTTCGTGGATTGGAGGAATCAACATAGTTAAAATGGCCTTTTTGCCCGAAGCAATATACAGATTTAATGCAATCCCTAACAAAATCCCAATGGCAGTTTTCAAAGAAATAGAATGAAAAATCATCACATTTGTTTGGAAACTCAAAATACCTTGAACAGCCAAAACAATCCTGGGGAGGAGGAGAAGAGAGGGAGGAAGTCAACAAGTATCACACTGCCTCACTTCAAATTATATTAAGAAGTGACAATAATCAAAACAGCATGGTATAGGCAGAAAACAGACACACAGACAAGTGGAACAGAATCGAGGGTCTAGGAATAAACCCTCATATATATGGGCAAATAATTTTTGACAAATGAGCCAAAAACATACAATGGAGATAGGAAAGCCTCTTCAATAAATGGTGCTGAAATAACTGGAAATCCATTTGCAAAAGAATGAAACTAGACTATTGTCTATCACCACACACCAAAATTAACTCAAAATGGATTAAGGACCTGAATATAAGACCTGAAACAATAAATTGCATAGAAGAAATCTTAGGAACTAAACTCATGAACCTAGGACTTAAAGATTTTATGAATGTTACCTCAAAGGCAAGGGAAGTAAAAGCAAAAATAAATTAATGGGACTATATCAAACTTAAAAGCTTCTGTACAGCAAAAGGAATCATCAGCAAGACACTGAGGCTACTGTCTGAATGGGAGAATATATTTGCAAACAATGCCTTTATTAAGGGCCTGATATTCAAAATATACAAAGAACTCATACAACTCTATAACAACAACAACAACAAAAAACAATCCAATTAAAAAATGGGCAGATGATCTGAAAAGACATTTCACCCAAAAAGACATACAAATGGCCCACAGACATATAAAAAAATGCTCACTTCACTAGTTATTAGGGAAATTCAAATCAAAACCACAATGAGATACCACCTCACACTTATTAGGATGGCTATCATCAACAGGACAATAAGTGTTAGAGATGTTCTAGAGAAAAAGGAACCCTCATACACTGCTGTATGGAATGTAAATGGGTACAGCTACTATGGAAAACAGAATAGATGTTTCTCAAAAAATTAAAAATAGAATTAGCATATGGCACAGTAATCTCTCTTCTGTGTATTTACCCCAAATGTTTGAAAACATTTATCTGTAATGATACATGCACCCTGATTTTCATTGCACCATTATTTAGAATGGCCAAGACATGAAAGCAACAGAAGTGTCCTACAGTAGATGATTGGATAAAAAAAAAGTGATACAGTTATACAATGGAATATTACTCAGCTATAAGAAAAGATGAAATACTGCCATTTGCAACAACGTGTATGGATCTGGAGATTATTATGCTGAGCTAAATAAGTCAGAAATATTTGAGAAGCATATGATTTCAGTCGTGTAAGATATAAAACTTAAAGCAACAAATGAATAAGACAAACAGAGACTCATGGCAGACATGGACAACAGCTTAGTGGTTACCAGAGGAAAGAAAGCGGGGAGGGGAGAGGTATATAACGATAAAAGAGGTCAAATATATGGTGACTAAAGGAAATTTAACTTTGGGTAATGAATACACAGAGCAATATACAGATAATGTGTTATAGAATTGTACACTTGAAACCTATGTAATTTTACTAATCAATGTCACCCCAATAAATTTAATAAAATAAAATAAATAAAAATTAAAAAGAAATTATTTTAGAAAAACAGGATGCTTATTATAACAAACTCAAATCAATCTTTTCAATCTATTCTCCCACTCGTCTCTAAAGTGAATTATTCATTCATTACCCATTTTTTAATATGTCTTGGCTTTAACCATATGTGTTTTTGTTATTTTATTACTCCAATCTAGGGTCATTTTCTTTTTACTCACCAATTATCCAAATACTACACATCCTTCAAGACCCTGGAATGCATCACACCCAAATATACCCAAGCCTAGTGTCTGGTAGACAGTAGTCAGTCCATACATGTTCGGTGAATGAAATTTAATCTATACAAATGTGGGAGAAATACAATAAAATGAAAGGAGCACATGACTAGCATTCAGGCAATCTGGGTTCTAATTCCAGCTTTAACATTTCTGTTATCTGGTTCTTGGTTTCTTCATCTGTAAAATAAGAATAATATCTGCTTTGACTACCTTACAAGATATTATAAGGGTGAAATAAAAAATTGTATATAAAATTATTTTGAAACATGTTAAGTTTTTATTATAATATGATAATGATGATGATGATGATGGTGATGTTCACATGTGTATATAGTTTACTATATTTAAAATATCCATTAAAAGTCACAGTAAATGTAACCACATTGAACAGCATACACATAAATTCATATTTTATAAACATCTGTTTTCATCTACATGATCAATATAATGTATGATGTGCCTACAAAATTGCTACCACTTTTTAATATTTCAAGGGTTATTTTCTGCTCCTGAAAATCTCATATATTCTCTAGATGAAATAGTCAAAAGGTTTTATGATAACATCATTCTAATTTTGGGGGCCTTTTTATCTGATAAAACTCTTCCCAAAATACATTACATATCTGTGATATGTGTTCAAAGTCCAGAAGGAGCTTATGCAGGTTGATTCATGTTATAAGCAAATGTTATAGATAATAGTGGAGAATAAAAAACACTTAACCTTTGTTAACATCTAATGAAGTGGAATAATAACATGCATTACTTATTTCTATAGTTGAGATTCATGTACTATAAAACACGTACTTTTCTATGACTTTATTGTAGTTTGATAAAATCTATTATTCCTACTGGTCCCATTTATCTACACATGACTTATCCATATTAATGTATTAACAATAACATATCAATTTTATAGAACCTTAGTGCCCACAGCCAAAATACAAAGAACATACAACATATGTTATTGCACATAATGCTTGGGTGTCACCTGAAAGTTATAAGTTTAACTAAGGTTATTAATTTTAACATTTAAAAGATTTAGACTATCTGGGCTGCATAATATGATAGTCGAAGTTTTCTTTTTGTTTTTTTTTTTTTTTTAGCCTAATATATTGCTTCCAAAGAGAAAAGAAACTATATTAACCTGAGAATATCAGTAATCAAACAAACATATTCCTGTGGGACTTATCTTTTATTGCATAGAAAGAATTAACATATTAATAATTTATGATCTTTGTTTCACTCTTTAATATAAAGAATCTACTCACTTAGGGAAACGGATTTTGCATTTTAGTTGGATAAAGGGGCAAATGGAAAGTTATATGCATTTCTATACCTTCTCTAAGATTTGCCATTTTTGCCATTTTTTCCCATTTTCCCATAACTCATTCATTTAAAAAAATTAATGCTTAGTATGTGCTATAACTAGCCATGTGAAGATTTTTTTAATCAATAAGATTTTTCCTATGCTTCCAAAATGCTCACAATCTAAATGGTTCTCAAAGTTTACTATCCATCAGAATAACCTGCAGGGCTTGTTAAAACACAAATTACGGGCCCCATCCCTGGAGTTTCTGATTCAGTAAGTCTGGTAGGAAGCCTGAGAATTTGCACTTTTAACAAGTCTCCAGATGGTGCTCATACTGCTGGTCCATAGACCACACTTTGAAAACTGCTATTCTAGTAGGTGTACACAAACATATCAACAGAAATAAAAGGCAATACAATAAGTGTAATGACAGAGGAATCTAAAATGTTGTCGTAGAATAGAAAAAAGGGTAGGCTAAATTTTCATGGGGAGTGTCAAAGGAAAATTCGGAGAGGAGTTGATAGATAAGCAAGGAAAGGGTTAATAAATCAGAAAAGGGTACTGCAGGCAGTAGAATTTGTCTTCTTCATTTATCTTCCAAGTTGATAAATAAGGTTTGAACAGTAAAATGGGGCCAGAATATGAAAGGATTTTTACGTTATGCTAGGGAGTTTCAACTTCATTCTGTGGATAATAGGTAGTAAATAAAGGTTAATATCCATGAAGGTTATAAGACGAGATTTGAGCAGGTGGCTACACAGAGGACGAATTGGAGTGGGAGGGTAAAGAGACTACAGATTCGTGCAATAGTCCAAGTAAAAAGAGATCATAGCTGTATTAAGTCAGTGGCAGCAGGGATGGAAGGAATGGGATGGATTCATCACCTATCTTTCTTATACTTCTCTATATGAAGCCAATAAAATGTTTACTTTTCACATGGCACACCTGTTTTCTAGAATTAGGTGGAACAATTAAATGTAGTTTAAATCTAAACTGCAGCCCCTGCTTGTGTGGCAATATTCATGGTTGCTGCTGCTGTAAGATTTCATATTACGTCTTTAATTGTGAACATTTAGCAGATAGCCTCTTATTATTAAGATACTGCTGACTTTTATTGTCAATGTGGCCACAGGACAAAGCTAATAATTACCAGCACCAGAAGCAGCTTGTGGTTTTATATTACATTGAGGTAAATTACACTGGAATTAGAGTGGATTACTTTTATCAAATTGGGAATAAGCTGTTAATTAACTCCCCGCTGTAGCAATCTTTTTCTGAGCTTGCAACTGTTATTAGGTCTAGATTAAACTGTTGAATTAATTTCCCACTTACTTACTATTTCAAGAGTTTTTAATTTACCTGGCAGCAGTTTTAATGGGAAATTGTATTAGTGAGCATAAATTGTTTTGGGGAAGGGTAAACAGTTTGTGATAATGTTTATTAAGTCGTTTTGTTTGAGCAAAAATATAATTGCAGTTTTAATTAGTGCATGGTTGTTGGAGTATTAGGTTTGAGATTACATTACAGCTTTCTGAGAAAATTATTACTCAGGTAATCCCAACATTTATAACCGATAGCAAATAGAAAATCTATGTCAATATGGCATCAACTTGGATTTTGCACCATAGTTCAGGAAGAAAAAATGGATTTTTTTTTAATTTATAGGAAAGTATTTAAATGTTCTTCTTTCAATTTTCTTAAGATTTGTTTGCTGCTCCTGAATATCACTGTCTGTTGTAAGAGGTATATGTGATGTAATACATGTGAAGGGTTAACTGAGAAAATTTTAAAACAAGAAGAACAGATTTCTTTAAGTAGAACAAACATGTAGAAATAAGAAAATTTATTTAGGTGATCAATATAATTTTCATAATTTATTATTGGTTATAATGCTTGTAATACTATTTGTCTTATAACACCAACTATAATCATGCATTATGTTTGTTTGGTGTTTTACAGAAGTGGACCGATGAATAATGAACTTAGGAGGGACCTGAGACATAACAGTTCATATTGAAAACTGAGTTTTAAAGAGAATAAAAGAATTCCCTAAGGACACGGAGCCAGCAAATTAAATAATACTAAACATAAAGTTGTTTACATGACCACATATGCTCTCTTGGTCTAACATTTATGTTTCACTTTTTTCCCAAATTAGTGTTGGCTTCCTTTGTAAATGACATTTTATCATATGTAGAATTTTATAACCCAAAGAAGTCTGAAATATTTCCTTGTGATACTTCTAATGTTATACTGTCGAATTAACTTTACACTTGTTTTCAATAATACAATTCTCTGATTAATCTGCAACTGTTATTTTATAGCCAAACTCTTAATTATAATTAGAACTTTTAAGATGACAATATACATTTAAATGGTCAAGACTCTAAAATTAGTGTAGTATTTTCTATAACATTGATTTTTAATCCAAAAATAATTATGATGGCGTTTCTAAATTGATGCAGTAAGCATACATAAAATATTAATTTTTTTCTTAAAATTAGGTCAACGGCTTTTACTCTATAAAAACCATCTATTATTTTGCAGAAATCTAATGAGCAGTCTCTCCTGAGCACCCATATTATACATTATAAAATTCTATTTCAGAAAAAAATAAAATAATCCTCCAAATAAGGCTAACACGAAACAATTCTAGATTTTTCTTACTCCTTTCTTTGAGAAACCCAAATCGAGCTAAAACCTTGTGCAAAAAGTAGAGTCTTAAAGTCCAAATCCTCTGTATATGTTTTTCAAGTTATTATTTTGCCATTTATAATTTCTATCTTTGAATGTTAAAAGAAATGGAAATGCAATCATTTTTTTTTGTTACTGAATTATTTTTATCTACTTACTTTTCAATAATTGTTGGATTGTGAATAAGGAAATAAAACATGAGAAAAATGTATTACTGGTGCAATACAATTATGATATCACCAAAAAATCTTGTAATAATTAGGAATTATAACTTATGAAAGTGTTCTGGAAGACCATGTGCCCTTTTTTAACTGCATATTAATGAACTTCGATCAAACAAAAACCCCTTAGGTTACCATTCAAAATTAGACTTATGGATTAAAAATTAGAAAACAGAAGATTGAATATATGGATTATATATCGCCAAATTAAAACAATGAGCTTCTATGTGTCTATATGCACATGTGTGAGTATAATAAAAATATGGTGTGGATGTTTATTATATGTATTTACAGTTTTAAGTAATCAAATATGAAATGCAGATCATTTATGTTAAAAGTTTTCAGAAACTTTTATATAATTAAATATACCATCTGGTTATAATGAGAAAAGGAAAAGCTCTTCACTACTTCAACCTTCCTAACCTTTCTTTTAAAGCCATATACTATTCATAAGAACCACATAAATAGAAAATGCACCCTAATTTGTTTCAAACAAACTGAGATTGTGTTGTCTCTTCAGAGTGAAGCAATCTTATTGTCCCAGATAAATTGGGAGGAAAAAAAAAAGAAGAAAATAACCAAAACCAATCTTACAAGCTAAGAAATGTGCCTTCTTCTTGCAAATTCAAACTTCAAGACAGACAGCAATATAATAGCTACTACTACTACCTGGCCATCTCCATTAACATAAAAAATAATAAAATACCATCTCACTGTTAAGTATTAAAAATTGAGTAAAATAAGAGAAATATGTACTAATGAGAAGGTTTACCTTCTAGATAGAAATTCGTTTATACAGTGTCTTCAAAATATTCTTTTCAAAACCCATTCACATCTCTCACCTAATTTTATTCTCTCAATGGCCTATAGGCAGAGACTATCATCCTTATTTGATAGATGAGGAAATGAGGCACAATAAAGTTAAACAATTTGTTAAGCAATAAAGTTAAGCAAATTCAAAATCTAGCTGTAGGTGCAGCAGAGACTAGAGACAGTCCATGTTTTTTCTGCTATTCCAGTGTTCTACACTGACTAGCAGATACCACGCCTGAGACTTAGAACTTGAGAAAGGTAACCTTACCCAATAGTTAAGAGCACAGTCTTGGAAAAGCCAGATATACTTGGCATTAATTCACTAGCACTTCGACTCCTCTGAATCTGTCTCCTCATCTATAAGACAAAGATAAGGAATGCCTACCTCATAAAGTTATTGTGAAAGTTAAATAAGATAATGGATATAAAACACCCAGCACAGTTCCTAATATATAGTAAGCATTTGTGAAGCTGTTTCTATTATTGTTACATGACTACATGGCTGCCATGGACTGATATTTGTGTCCCCACAATTTCCTATGCTGAAGCCCTAATGTGTTGATATTTGGAGATGGGGCCTTTGGGAGTGAATTAGGTCATGAGGGTTGAGTCCTGTGGGATTAATGTACTTGTAAAAAGAGTAAAAGACATTGTGTACCACATGAATGATTTCAAACTTTTGACTTCTAAGTCTCTACGAGAGTTCTGTTATCAAAATGAATAAAGACATTTTTAGCATATGGAAATGCCTCACTTTTACTCATTATAACTTAAGGTATTTGGGGAGTCTGTGGGATGAAATAGCTACTGCATAAATCATAGTTTTTGTGTTAGTTGGGAAATCATGCTAGTCAAATATAATTTAGGGAAATGAGAATTAAAATGTGTTTGAAGACACTATGTGCTGACACCAAGCACAATTTTACAGCCTTTTTAATACTAATTTTAAAAATAATAGGCTTAAAATAGTAAAAAAAAAAAAAAAAAAAACTAATAGTTTTGCTAAAATGCACTTTTATGACACTGTTTCAATTAGCATTTTTCCATTCAAAGATACAAATTATGCTTTAATTTTTACTAGAGTAAATTATAGGATGATAGAAATAAGGAAAAGACTTTTTCCAAATGGTGGATGACTGCCTAACTGATAGCATATATAGCACTGATGGTTTCCAGAAATGATTCATTGTTGTAAATATTGAAAATACTAACTCCTAAGAGCATATGTGAGCTTCAAAACGTATTTCTCACATATGGAAAGGCATATTTTTCTATAAAACTCATTTCTTTTACATTTAATATAGACAAACCCAAAAATTACAAATAATAAAATGTTTTCAGCATGAATGTGGTTTTAGATAGCTTTGAAGTCATTAGAAATATGCTTTGGTATTACTTAAGGTATTATGCTGTAGCATGAGGGATCTGTTATATGGCAGGTGTGTAGAAGATTTATTCCATATGTCATTAGCCATCTGGGCTATAAACAGTAAATGAATAATATGTTTTTGGTAGTAATGAAATATTTTTTATAGGGCAGGGAAAAAATTGTTAAGCTCATGAGTTAGTCTATGATATACACAAAGTCAAAATATTTTCCTTCAGGTTACAAGAATTCTATGTCCTAATTCCATAACACAACATATATTAATATTAAAACATTGATAAAAAGTAAACAAAAATACAATAAGTAGTGCTGAATACAGTATTTTGTATCATTCAAAGTGCTTTTACATATAACTCATACATTCAATTTGCACCTCATAATAACCTAAAAAATAAACAGGCAAGCATGACTGTCTACATCTTACAGGTGAGAAAAATATTTTTTGGAGAAGATAATATTACTATAGGTTAATGCTGCTGTAAAAAAATCTGTTCAGCTCACTCTGCCTCTGAGAGGAGACCACACTCTGTGGGGTGTTACTCTTTTTTCTAATAAACTTTCCTTTTAAACTCTTAAAAAAAAAATGTCTGTTCAGTAGATCTCTCTATGTCATACAGTGTTTCTATCTTGAGTATATACATGGCAAAATTTTTAATAACAAAATGAATTGACAATTTAAAATCCTGAGAGTAAACCAGAAATTAAATTTCCAGTAAGAAAGTGGCTACATTTTGTATAATATATTGTTATTGTTATTATTATTATTTATTATACACAGACTGCCTCTGGGTAATACTACTGCACCATTCCACTTGATACTTATAAAAACAACAAATCCAACTAAAGCATCAAACAATTGTATTAACTTCTCATTAAACCTTCTTATAAAAACTTTATGTAACATAAAATATATCAATCAACAAATGTTTCTAAATTCACTGCATTAGATAAAGCATTAGATAAAAAAAATATTATAACACACACACACACACACACACACACACACACACACACACACACACACACGTTTCAATGCACATTGTCAGACCAAAAAAATTGTTCGGAGTAGTCACTGAATGAGGCGCTGTAACCTCAGTACTCAGACATTTGTTGCTTTTTCTACTATTATTATCCATGAATCATTTATACTTAGCAAATATGGTTAAAGAGTGTTTTTACCTCATGGTCAAGAAAGGTTATTTGCCACCAGGGAGACCTAAGCAACTTGGATCAGGTGTTCATCAGTGGTTCATTGTATTTGGCCTTTACAGTTGACTATGTGAAAGGAATCATATCCAATTCATTTGACTTTTAAACTTAGCTACTTATCTATTATACTTTCCTATCTATCTACTAAATGTCTAAACTCATCTACTTATTTACCATTGCTATGCATTTTTTCTCTCTTTGAAATAAACTTTTTTCCCTAAATGTGTCTGTTGTTTGGTCTCTATATACTACACAGTGTATTATCTGATATATATCTAATTATTAAAATTTATACATAAATAACAATTAACATCGGTATATTAGGAACATTTTGTTTTCCTACAGACTTTCAATGCTGTCAAACTGCTACAATATACTGACTATAGAAGCTAGGAAAGTCCATTCTTTATTAATATAAAGAATAAACCATTGGATTAGATTAGGTTCACATTTCTTTAGATTCTGCATGTAATGAATCTTGCTACAATTTTAATGAAGGCATTTCTCAATCAAATTATTGTACATTTTGCTTCTTATGTAGCTATAGTCAAGCAATACCATGCATTTTCATAGCATGAATTACACTGTTACTTGTAATTTTTAAAAATGTTCAAAATTTCTGATTAAAGCAATTTAAAATTGCTTTGCATTTTAATCTTTTCTAAGAAGAGACCCATCCTTAGCTCCTTCATTAGTCGTGCTACCTGGGGTGTTTTGCAATAACACCAGTCCCTAATACAGTGAATAGAAACATATCATTAAATATGTCTTAGTGTTTCACATTATGATGATATAGAGAAAAATCGGAGTACTTAAAGTGCTAGTTTACAGGTAGTTTGCCATGGAAAGAAAGAGTGAGGATCAATGGTGGGTACAACAATTTTAAACTGTTTAGACCTAATTTAGCATTCCAATTGTCTCCATATAAGAGTATTTGAAATGAGACGGCCTGCTATGCATAATATAACTCTTTATTTTCTTCTAGTCAGAAAAGTGTTGAGAGTATTGACTGTGGAAGGGAGAATAACAGTAAATAATATTAGAATTTATTTCTATACATGTGAAACTCCAAAAGACACTGAGATAAATTTATTCATATAAAGATTAGATCCTTTAATAACTAAGATAACTGTATAATTTATCTTTCAAACAAGGGAGGTTTTGAAAGAAATAAAATGCTAAACTGGGCAGGGCATCAGAACAGGCATAGACCAAGAATATCCCAGGAAAATGAGTTACCCTAGTTTTAACACATAAAGACCCTCCTAAAATTCAATTGAAAGGGAATCAGGAAACACTTGAAACCAGGCTTACAAAAGTTGGAAGCGTCAAGGTTCTGCAACCTGGAAAAAGCACACACAGATTACATTTTCTACTAAGTGCTTATCTAAGCCATTTTCAAAGGATAAGAAATAATAAACATTGGATTTGAGTCATCAAGAAAGAAAACAAAACTCATATACTAAGGTGTGAAGAAAATATCGACATAAAGCACAAGTTACTGATTTGCTGAAACAATAAAATTGTTCTACTACAGAAAGAATATATTTAGAATTGCCTGTTTAAGAGGCTTGGCAACTAATATCATGCCTTTCTGATGCAATTCATAAGAAGGAGAGGAAGTTAGAATGTAGTTAGACAAAAATTGTTGGCAAAAACTTCCTAGTGCCATTTAACAACGCTAGAAATCCTCAAAGGACAGAGCCATCACTTTTATACCTAGTCTTAAAATTGTTTATCAACTCAATTGATGATTTGTAATCAGTTTCCTAAGTTAGTTACTGAGTGATATTCGAGATCATGGGGCAAAAAGCTGTGAACATACCTCAGAATCATCAATATTCTGTGTGTCAGGTATGCTATAAACATTTCAATGTTGCCTTTAAATTCTAATGGTTTCAAGCTGTTCCAAACTCCTGTAGCAATCAAAAATAATCTGTTATGAGACCAAGGACTACGAACATCATGTCATAGCCACTCTGCTATTAGATTTATTGGAAGGTAAAGCATGTCATTTATGCATCAACTCACAGGAGAAAAGAGCAATCCCTATGAAGTTAATCTAATAATAGACTGGAAAGCAATGATTACCATTTCATGTACACTGGCTATTTGTACCAGTAGTTGGCCTAATTCTACAGGTCTTGCTTGTCAAAGCTTTGGGATTAACAAACATTCAGCTCAAAATCTATTGGGAAATATCAAGAAATGGTTTAATGAGGGACAAATCTTTCATTTGTTGCACTGAGAGGATGCTGACACCATACTTCCACTTCCCACTTCATCCTTCACTTTTTAAACTCTTGTTGCAAGAGTTTTATTTTCCATGTAAAACAATCCTCTGGGAATTAATTCGAGCAGATACAGAATAACTAGACCTTTTATTTCCCATGTAGTACTCAATAGTTTTTCACAACATTGTTCTAAGTTTTAATCAGTCTTTTAGTGACAAAACTGAAACACTTGATGAGGGGATTCACTACTGACCTCCTCATGGGGCATTTTTTTCTTGTAATACTGATAAAGTGAAAGCAGACATCATTACCCACAGTGTGCTTTTTACCCAGGAAAATCTCTAAATCTAGAATTATTTTCCCCTTGAGGAAGGCCAATATCATCCGGCTGTCACAATCTGAGAATGGTACAAGGACATTACAATATGGCCTAGGTTTGAAGAAGAAAGAAAATGAACTTTTCATACTTTTTCTTTGCACTCAAACAGAGTTTTTCATTGATAAGTTACACTGTAAAAAAATTACCAATTATGTTGTTTATTTCATCTACCTAATAGTTTACTACTAGAAGCTTTTATTCTACATTTAGGTTATGTATTTTCCCACCTTGCCACAGAGAAGAAAAACCAAACATACTCATTTGAAATAAAACTATACCATAGATAGATTAAATTTTATTTTATTTTACAAAATACTAAAAATTCCAAAAATTTAGTATCAAATCATTCAGACAGATATGAGACAACATCTCATTGTGGTTTTCATCTGCATTTCCCTGATCATTAGTGATTTTGAACATCATTTCATGGGTCTGTTAGCCATCTGTATGTCTTCTTTGAAAAAGGAAATCTATTTCTGTCCTCTGCTTATTTTTTTAATCAGATTTTTTTTTATTTTGAGTTGTGTGAGTTTTTATTTATTTTGGATATTAACCCCCTATCAGATATGTCATTTGCGAATATCTTCTCCCATTCATTTTGTTGATGGTTTTCTTCACAGTACAATTTTTTCAGTCTTATGTAATCCCATTTGTTTGTTTTTGCTTTTGTCTTTGCCCTAGAAGACATCTAAAACAATATTGCTAAGATCAAAGTAAAAAGTTTACTGCCTATGTTTTATTCTAGGAATTTTTTAATTTGAGGCTTACATTTAACTCTTTAATCTATTTTGAGTTTATTGTTGTGTATGGTGTAAAAAAGAGGTCCTTTCATGTTTTGCATGTATTTGTCTAGTTTTCCTAGCATCATTTTTTTCCAGAGACTATCTTTAACTCATTGTATATTCTTGTCTCTTTGTCATAGATTAATTGACCATAAAAACATGGGTTTACTTCTGTGCTCTCTATTCTGTTCCACTGATCTATGTGTCTGTTTTTGTGCCAATACAATGTTGTTTTGATTACTACAGCCTTGTAGTATAGTTTTAAATCAGGGAACTTGATACCTCCAACTTTGTTCTGTCAAAATGACTATTATCGAAAAGAAAACAAAGAATAAGAGTTGGAGAGGACGCGGAAAAAAGGGAACCCTTGTGCACTGTTGGTAGGAATGTAAACTTGCATGGCCACTATGGAAAACAGTTATGGAAAGTTCCTCAAAAAATTAAAAATATAACTACCATGTGGTCCAGCAATTCTACTTCTGGGTTTTTATCCAAAGAAAATGAAAACACTAATTTAAAAAGTTGTGTGTACCCCTATGTTCATTGCAGCATTATTTATAATAGCCAAGATATGGAAACAATATAAATGTTCATTGATAGATAAATTGATAAATAACATGTAGTACATGTATACAATGGAATACTATTTAGCCAAGAAAAAAAAGAAATATTGCCATTTGCGACAACATGGACCTTGAAGATATTATATTAAGTAAAATAAGTCAGAAAGACTAAAACAGATATCATACAATTTCACTTATATGTGGAATCTAAAATAATAATAATAAATGAACAAGCAAAACAAAATAAAACTCATAAATACAGAAACAGATTGGTGGTCGGTTGCCAGAGAGGTGGGTGTGAAGGGATGGGTGAAAAAGGTGAAGGAGATGAAGTACAAACTGCCAGTTTTAAAATTAGTCATGAGGATGTAACATACAGCATAGGGATTATAGTCTATAATTTCATAATAACTGTGTATGGTTTCAGATGGGTACAAGACTTACCATCAGATGGAGATCATTTCATAAGATATATAAATGTCTAATTTCTATGTTGTACACCTGAAACTAATGTAATATTTTGTCAACTATAATCTAAAAATAAATAAATAATCCTTCCTAGGCCCCCCTCTTTTACACATACACACACACGCGCGCGCTTGCACACCAAACCATTCAAAATTATCCTCTATCGTCTTGAATACTTTTCAGTAGTCTTCATATGGTTAAATTAACACTAAAGAGATCCAAATAAATATTTTAATATGATTTTCTCAGTATCACTAAGAAATCTGCAGCACTCAATTTCAAATCTCACTAGGGTATACAATTTTGCACTCAAAGGTGACCTCCATTTGGCTCCAAAGACTTCAATTTTTAATAAAAGATTATTTTAATTTTTTAGATATACACATTTATGAGCCAGTAAAATAAACCTATCTTTTGTTGATAAATAAGTTTTTAAAGAAACTGATGATTGAGGACTATTTACGTTATCAATATAAATCTAGTATTCATTCATTATTATTTTAATTAATTTATTCCTTGACTGCAAAAATTATTCATGGAAATTAAGTTGAAAAATAAAAATTTAAATTAAACTTATTACAGTTGAACCTTGAATAACATGAGGGTTAAGGCACCGACTCCTCCTCCAGTGCAGTCAAAATTCCATGCATAACTTTTGACTCTCCCAAAACTTAGCTGCTAATAGCCTACTGTTAATTGAAAGCCTTACTGATAACATTAACAGTTGATTAACACATATTTTGTGAGTTATATGTATTATATATTGTATTCTTACAATAAAATAGATTAGAGAAAAGAAAATGTTATTAAGAAAATCATAAGGAAAAGAAAATATATTTACAATATTTATTGAAAAATATTCACATATAAGTGGACCCACACATTTCAAACTTGTGTTATTCAAGGGTCAACTGTAATGTGCAAATGCGCAAATATGTTTTACTCTAATTAACTGTTCTTAAGAATTTACTAGTAATGTCAGATGTAGATTTAATAAAATATAAGCGGTAGTTCTGAATACACATTTAGGATTTTTTAAGTTAAAAAAGCCTAAGTTAAGGAATCTAAGGAACAAAAAGAACAAACGAATCAAAAACAGACTCACAAATATAGAGGATAATCTGGTAATGGCCAGAAGGGAGGGGAGTTGGGGGCTTGGGAGAATAGGGTGAAGAGTTAAAGAAGTACAAATTAATCGTTGATAGATGGTCATGGGAATGGGGAACATGGCATAGGAAATGCAGTTAGTATTAATGTAATGGCTAGGCGGAGAGCCAGAGGAGAGAAGAATCAATTAGGGAGATCATTTTATAAACTTATAAATGTCTAACCAATGTACTGTAAACCTGAAACTAATAAAATAAAATTTAAAAAAATAACGCACATATATATAAAAGGTATAATGGAATAAATGTACTCACAATGTATTTTTCTATACATATTTATAGATGAGAAATTTATACTTCACTTATGTGTGTCTGCGCATACGTATGTAAACACAGATGTATATGATCCAAGATACACATAGATGTGTTGTCTTAGAGTATATGAAGGTCTTCTCCATAAGTGACATGTGTTCAAGTTCTTGTCTTCTTAGTCCTTCTGTTAGCTTGCCCAATTACCTTCCCCATTGTGTAGATTATATGAAGCTGGTCTGAAGTTGTTCATCAATTCTTGAGATAAAATAAAGCACTGTTTCTAAAAATGATAATAATAATAATCCTAAAATTGTTATAAAAAAATAAACTTACTCCCGAAAGAATATAAAGGACAAAAAAAGCTTTTTATCTTCACTTCTGATCCTTGTTACATATCACTTTTTTAAAATTCATTCACTGTATCCCTAAAAGAATTCAATGAAAATTTTAGGTGATTTAGGCGATTTTTAAATCACAGCATAAGGTAAGTGTTTTAAATGAGATTTCAAATATTCCTCTCACATGTTACTAGAATTCTATAAACCATACTTCAAAACTGTGGAAAACACTCTTAAACATGGCAAAGACTATTTCTTAGTAACAGCCTTACAGAAATTAAAAAAAAAAAAATTCTACCAGGAACAATATATTCATTATGGATTTAAACTACTATCTCAAGGGAAAAATTAGCATCGTTACTATTACAAAAAAAAAAAAATCATGTCTAATTTGGATACACTGTTCCAAAAGAAAAGACTCATACCTATACATCTCAAAAATGGACCTAGAGGGTATTGCGCTGAACAAAATGGCTCGAATAGAGAAAAATATCACATGATTTCACATACATGTGGAATCTAAAGAACAAAATAAACAACAACAACAACAACAAAAGTGGAAATAAATTCATAGATATAGAGAATATTATGAGGGCGACTAGATAGGAGGGGGATTGAGGTGGATAGCAAAAAAAGGCAAAGGGATTAAGAGGATAAATGGATAGTTGCAGAATAGACATGGACATGTAGAGTGTAGCATGGGGAAGATGGTTAATAACGTAATAAACATGTAAGGGGGAAAAAGGGTACTAGATTTAGTGGGAGGATCGCTTTGCGAGTTTGGTGGATCTCTAATCACTGTGCTGTACAACTGAAACTGATATATTATTGTACGCCAATTATAATTAAAAAAACAACCTCATTGAATTGTACAATGTAAATATGAGAAAATTATTATCTATCATGTTTCATTAAAGCTGGAAAATAAGAGAAAAATACATAAATGCCTCTTGATATATCAAACAAAATATGTAGAACATGGAATCTTGGTTCCCAGCTGTCAGCCTAAAAAAATCCATATGCGTGACATCTGACATATGACGTCTAATATCGTACACTATGGCTCATCTACTTTTTCAAGTACAATCTAATCTCATTAGATAAATGTGTGTAGGCAGAAAATTCTCAACAGTTCAACTGCCATTCCCCAACAAAATTTAAGGGACATTCTTTAGTAGGAGAACAAATCTTCAAAGAGTTTACCAGGTCACTAAAAAGATGCTACAAATCACAGAAATATATGCAAATGGAGAATTGGCTATTCTTTAAGATGTTGGTCTCAAGTTCTGGTTTCTGATTGCTAGACAAAATAATACATTTTCCTATTATGTATAAGCAATTAGCAGAAGTGAACAGAAAACTGCATGTTATAAAATTTTTTTGTTAAATTTTAAGATAGCACAAATATTTTATCTTATCCCAATTTTTTTTAATTTATTAAGAGTAAAATTTCATTAAAGCTTATTGTATTTAATCTTTTCTTTCCCATTGTGTTTCATTTTTAAATCATAAGAATTACTAACTATATGGATCATAATAAATTTCGGATGTTTCCTAAATGGTTTGCAACTCTAAAGTATTTCATCAACACTAGATTAGAAAGTTGCATATCTAAACCCGCCCAAGCACACTGGCTGATTCACATTAACTAACTGAATTAACTGAAATAGGCATAATAAATGAAAGAATAAAATAAAAAACAATTTCACACTAAGTGAAGGCTTGACTTATAGGAAGTGGCAGCTCTGATGGCCCAAGGCATAGAATTAGTTTTGCCACTCAATAATTTGACTGATACACTCGAGTGGCCAGAAGAGGACATTTTCTGCCTGATTTCAGTGTAATCAAGTCACCTGCTCAGTGACTGCTGGGACCAAGTCAATTGCACTTCACTGAGCATGAGTGAATGCAAGGAGTAACAAGAGCAGTTTCTGCATATATGTGCAGAACTATTGAGCCTTAATGATAGTTGAAATTAACTCTTCCTAATGCATTATTGTGCTTTCAATTCCATGTAATACGCAGTGTAAAAAGGAGTTAGCCACCTTACATCCAAAGTAACCACCCATTCTAATAGGTTCACCTCCTTTACTAGTAAATTGTAAAATACATATTTAAAATCAACCCAAAGAATGATACAAAGGAAAACATGGTAAGTGACATCATCTATCCCTTGAAATTGAATCATGTAAATAATGTATTTTATTGTGCATGCTGCGTCACATTCAGTTTCACTTCTAAAAGGTGACTGAGGAGGAACTGTCCCAACATAGATCAAAACAATACATCAAATGATAAAATTGAAATGATCTTAGAAATAAGTAAGAAAACAATAATTACTTATAAATACAAATTTTGACTCATACCTGGCAACCTTTGTAAAATGTATTTGCATTTATTACAGGTTGATAATAGACATTTCCACTGACCAATGAAATTACAAATACCATGTAAGGAAACTGGTTTAATTGCATGTATTTAGTAGGTTTCAAGAAAGTTTTATTGAATGGTCATACATTTGCGTCCATAAGTTGACCTCTTTAGTTTACATAATGGAGATTCTCTCTGGAATGCGAAATGGGCGTCAGGCAAAACAACTAGATTGAGATATCAGAGAATTTTACATCGCTTTCATTGCTTGCCTAAAAACAGGTGTATCTAATTCGCAGGTTTGAGGCCTAAATTTTCCTATATTTTATAGGTCAAATATCAGATAAAGGGGCTTTGAGAGTGAGGTTAGCACAACCAAGTCAAGGGAGGACAGAGTCAAGTCCCTCAGTGCTAATCTTCAGGAAAGCAAAAGTGGGCACAATTCAATTGCTTTATAACCTAAAAAAAAAAAGTAGCTAAGTAGATATTGGCAAACAATAGCCCACAGGCATCTGATTAAATCATCCACAGTTTGAAAAGGAGATGTTAGGTATGTTTCAGGTGCAAGAGGATAAACTCACCAAGCCAAACAGTGAACATTGACAGCCTTAGGTTGAATCCACCTGCTGGTGGAATTTGGAAATGGTGCATTTGAAAAGCATAGCCAATAGATCTGCACGTGAATTATTCCCACATTAATCAAACCATTCATGGAAAAATCCTGTTATAAAAAGAAAAAAAAAAGAAAAAAAGAAACAAGTACTATTAAATGCCATTTAAATTACTACTATTTTAGCCATGTTTTATTTCATATTCTGTGAAATGAGCATCCACTTTTTCCATAGGCATAAAGTACACGACTTTACAAGACATCTATATTAGTAAAATGAAAAGGGGACTTTGTCTAATGTAACAAAATGGTATAGAAATAAAATGGTATAGAAATACTCTTACAATATGCTAATACTTATGAAAGATAATTATCCTTCATTTCTTGAGGTTATTATTTCATGGTTCATTTTTTAATCTGCCATACAAAAATGTATTATATAATGTGATCTACTCTCAATAAAGTTTATTTTTCTTAATAAAAGTCTCATTTCTAATTTAAATTATAGGTATGCAAATAACAGTAACATTATGTATCTTCCAGAATAGATTGAGAGTTGGAAGAAAATTTTAATGTTTAGAAAAGTGACCATGGCCTCTAGATCTTTTTAATATCGTTGCCCTTAGTAATGTTTTTAAGACTGGAGGGATTATATAAAATTCTAGATTATCTGTGTTATTGCGTGGAAGGGTGATTGAAATGCCAAGATAAATATGGTACCTTGTTCTTGCTCCAGAGAATTTTGCTTTCTTTTTCTACCCTTAGCAGTCTGATGGAGAAGCAAACAAGCAGAAAAATAGACAAAGGACAGACAAATAAGAGTGACAGAGTTCCCTACATCTTTATATCACCACTCTACAAACAAAGAAACAAACAAACTGTTCGAAGTAAAATAATGAGTCAAGTATTCGGTAGAAATAGAGATTTTATTCTAAAGTGTAAATACTTCCAAATTCTTCAGATATCGATTAACTGTTTTCCCCTAGCCCTCATTAAAAATAAAAAATAAAATAAAATAAATTTTAAAAAGCTCTTTTTAAAAAAACACTCAAGGGTTAAGAAATACAGGCTTTGAAGTCAGTACTCCTAGGCTGAAATCTTATGGCCAAAATTTATGGCAGATTGATTCTTGGAAAAGTCATATCACTCTCCACCCCAGTCGCACGACACAATGTCTTTATCTATAACATCAGAAATAATAAGGGTATCTATCGTATATGATTTTCGTTAATATTAAATGACATAATGTGTGTATAGCACAATACTTAGCATACAGTGCTCAGTAAATGTTATCTATTACTTTTTTCTCCTAAATACAAACTCAAATGAATTTAGTATTATTAAATTATTTGCCTTACTTTAAGATAATTCTAGACTAAAACCAGACAGCTCCGTTTTTCCATTTTTCAAACTAAGGTGTACAAATGTTAACCAAAAGGCCTGGGTTCTCTTTCTATCAAGGACAAAATGTGACAAAGTTTTACTTCTTTTTTGAAGCTAGCCTACATCTTACAATACACTTATCTTTATATGCACAAATCACATATCTTTATATGCACAATTCAACTTAACAAACACATATTCAACATCTATTAAAAGCAATATACAGTGCTAGACACTGGCAGGAGAGAATAAAACAGACTCCAACCACAGTGAGTCTACAGAAGAAAAGCAATTATTCAGTATACAGGTAAGAAAGCACTATTACAGAGGATAAAATTGTGTGGTATGAAGCATATATTCTAATACCATCAATTACATATTCGCTTGAATTTTGCGAATTTAATTCAATAGGAATGAGAACCTAATACATCTTCAGTCAAAAATTAATTTTAAAGCAAGAAAGTCTGCTTTGCATACCGATGTGTTTTTGATTTATAGGTTTAACTAAACACTGTTATTATATTAGCACCCACATTTTTGCAATATGCGGCTTTTTCACAGGTAAGCATTTGGTCATGAATATTTCAGTCCCTTGGCTCATAGGACTGAAGAATGAGAGATGATATTCATTATTGGATAGAAAATTTGTTTAGTCCTAACATTCCTGGATGCCAACCAGGCATCCCATCAGCATTCATAAATACATGGACTATTACTTCTCTAGCACAATAGTTTCTCTTAATTTATTGTATTTTTATATAGTGAAGACACATCTTTTTCACAGCCTGTCAGAACAACAAATTATAACAATCATAAACACTAAAATTTACAACAGAAAACAAATATTTATCTAATTTGAAGTTTGTAATTTTGAGACTAAGTGTATCAGTTTTATGCTAAGTTAAATAAATAAATAAATAAATAAATAATAACTCTTCTCATGTTCCACATGAGCAATAGCTATCAGTCCAACAATTTAATTTTCAGATCAGCAGCCACAAGTTGGGTATTCACCATAAGATGTGACTCTACTGAATGTGCTAGCAGAAGAGATCATGACACATGTTGTTGTTTTTTATATTTGACAATGACTCTGATGATTGGGCTACTTCTTATGCATACAAATGTGGTTACAAAAATGAATATGAAGCTAGTAATGTCTCTCACACAGATTAGATGAGGCATATTTTCTTTGCATCATCATTATAGCCTCCGTACTCAGAGTCTTCTTATTAAATACCCTTTTTATCAGTTTGTGATCTTCCTGGCATTTTATTTCACATAGTATGCCCTGAGTAGACTGCTGAATATTCATATGTGCTACCTGCTCCTGATTTTCCTCAAATGTAGAAAGACACAATTAAGACTATATGAAAAATTGGTACGTCGCAACTACCCACTAGCAGAAAAATGAATCAAATACATTCTCTAAAATGCCCGGATAAAAAATCAAATCATGTTATGTTCAAACATTGATTTTTTTTAAATGTATTGAGTTTGTAATAGCTAAACATAATATTATTTTATAACTTTCTTTGGATTGAGAAAAAACGAGACTGCTTTACAACCTTACTTTTGCAATCAAACATTTAAATAAATTATTTAACTGATTTTTTAAACCTCAGAAATCAAGTTATAGATGGAAAGACCCCCTTTCAGATTGATCAGCTGTAATATAGTATCTTAATGCCGTGATTACATGAATTTAAGTCAGATTTTCCAAATAATGATTTATTTATTTTATTTATTCGGTAGTAATAGCTGATCATTATGGAATGATTATTATGCCAGACATCATGCTAAGTTATTTACATGCATAATGACATTTAACTCTTACAACACACTTATAAGGCCAACACTATTATTATCTGCATTTTACAGATGAAGAAAGTCAGGCACAGAAGAGAAAGAGTAATGTGCTCAGAGTCATAGAGTCATGTAAATGCATTCTTTCAGCTCTCAATATAGCAGTTTTCATCTTTTTGCTTGTAAGAGCACTAAACATGTAGTCATAAAAATTACATTCTATTTTGATTCTACTGCTATCAACTGTGTATTCTTGAGCAAATCATTTAACTTCTCTACACCTCAGTTTCTTTATGAACAAAAATGTTCAATTAAATACCCCACTCTACCTAGCTTGAAGGATGTAATGTGGTAATAGTCATCAAAGCTCTTTAAAAATCTCTATAAAGAACTATGTGCACTTAAGAGCGCAATCATCAACAAAACAGTTTATTGTTATACAATGAAAATGGAAAGATGATACCCTCAAGATGTTCTTTCTGAACTGTCCTCAGAAGAACGCTGATATTTTTCTTTTGGAAGGTATGTCATCACTCTCTCCATTTTGCACTCATTATACTTATACTCACAGAGATATACCTCATCTTTATTGTTATGGTCAACTCCTTTGTCTCCCTACATATTCAAAGATTTCTACCACATAATTATCTCTATCTTGTGAAACATTCTCCTCTCTCTTTCATGGGGTCCTCTCTTTGATACGTAAAGGGACTTATATAAATTATCTCACAATTACTTACTTATTGGGACACTCTTCCAATCTGGGGAGTGAGTTCTTTGAAGGAAGGGGTCAGGTCATATTAAACTTTGAATCCTCATTTCTAAGTACATAACAGATACTGATTAAATGCTCAATAAATGAGTTGAGTAAACATTACATAGATGAATGTACTACTTCCACCTCACAGAACATAAAAATTAAAACAATGCTTTCCAAATAGAGCTATGAATGACTTCTTCTACCTATATCAATAAACACTTTATTTATTATTATTAAATTTATTGGGATTTTGATGACCTAAAATAATATAGGTTTCAAGTGTACAAATTAATAATACATCATATATTGCATGTGTGTTCATGACCTCCTTTATCCTTATCTACCTCCCCTCCTTTCCCCATTCCTCTGGCAACCACTAAACTGTTGCTGTCTGTGTCTATGAATTTTTGTTTGTTTGTCTTATTCATTTATTGCTTTCAGTTTTATATCCTACATATGAGAGAAATCATATGGTTCTCATTTTTTTTTCTGTTTGACTTATTACACTTAGTACAATTATCTCAAGATCCATCCATGTGGTCACAAATGGCAGTATTTCATCTTTTCTTATGCCTGAGTAATACTGCATTCAAATCGGGAATGAAGAAATCAAATTGTCACTTTTTGCAGATGACATTATTCTCTATTTAGAAAACCCTAAAGACTCCACAAAAAATTATTAGAAACAATAAACAAATACAGTAAAGTTTCAGGATACGAAATCAATGTACAAAAATCCATTGCATTCCTATATACTAACAATGACATTTCATAAAAAGAAATGAAAAGAAAAAAAATTCCTTTTGCAATTGCAACAAAAAATAAAATAAAATACCTAGGAATAAACGTAATAAAATATGTGAAGGACTTATACATTGAAAACTACAAGACATTATTTTTAAAAAATTGAAGAAGAGATAAATAAATGGAAAGATATTCTCTGTTCATCAATTGGAAAAATCAACTTAGTTAAAATGGCTTTATTGCCCAAAGCAATATGCAGATTTAATGTAATCCCCCATCAAAATCCCAATGGCACTTTTTAAAGAAATAGAACAAAAAATCATCAGATTTGTATGGAATCACAAAAGACTTCAAATAGCCAAAGCAATCCTAAGAAAAAAGAACAGGGCCAGAGGTATCACACTGCCTGACTTTAAATATACTACAAAGCAACATTAATCTAAACAGCATGGTAATGGCAGAAAAACACACAGAGAGACCAATGGAATAGAATTGAGAGCCCAGAAATAAACTCCCGTATATATGGGCAAATAATTTTCAACAAAGGAGCCAAAAACATACAATTGAGAAAGGAAAGCGTCTTCAATAAATGGTGAAGGTGTGTTTGTGGCTTTGTTCTCCTCATAGTGGTGACTGCTAGACCTCAGCTGCCTTGTCTCTGTATCCCCACCCCTGTCACTGGGATTAGCCACAGTGTGTGTCTGCCACTCAGGAGCTGTTGCCTCAATTCTCGGAGCTGCAGACACTCTGCTCTGTAGTCCAACTATCTCTGCTACAATTTCTTCTGGGACCAACTGCTAGCTCTGGGAAGTTGTAGGGAGGTGAGCTCTGGGAGGGTGGGTGTAGGCAGCCAGGCTCTGTGACTTTGTTTTCTGCCTGGCAATGGCAGCTGCTAGAACACAGCTGTCACACCTCTATATTCTGTATCTGCCCTGATCACTGGGTTCCACTGTAGTATATTCTAATCACTCAGGCAAGAATGTTTGGGGATACAGAGAGTACATGCCACAATCTGCTTCCTCTTCTCTCCTCGAATCCCACAGTGTGTTCTAGTCTGTATCAGTGACACCTGTCTCTGCTCTTCTCCTTTCCCTCCTTCCCTGTTCACCCTGATTCACCCACCTTCAGATGGCTTGATGTGCAGATCTCCCAGGAGTGTCTATTAGGCTGAGAATCTGCTGTTGGATTATAGCTGTTCAACTTGCTGTAGTTTCAAGGGAAAAGATCAAGGGACCCCCTCATACTGCCATGCTTCTGATGTCACTCTATGAATAACTTTTAATTATATGTCATTTAAGATATCAACATTAATTGAGAAATGTCTACATATTGTTTGTCCTTTCCATGTCTTTGCTTATACTATGGAAATTTCTATGTGATGGGAAAATTATAAATATTCAATGTAATCAGAGAACTTAATTTTATTGTTTCATATTTAGTTGAGAATCAATATAAATTTGAGAAAACAAATTAAAATTTAAGACTATTTATTTTGGAAAATGTTAATTCAATTTAAACTAACAAGTCATTATTGTTGCTGGAAATGACATTTAAAATGTACAAAAATGAAGTAAATAGAAAATGAAATGGATGAAGAGAAAAATTAAGAATAGCATACAATTATAAAGCCAAAAACATACAAGGTTTTCAAGAAGATCTTGCTTTATGAAGATCCATAAAGGAAAAAAAAAACAACAACAATATAGCAAACGAAAGCATTTTAGTAAAGTGATGGGGCTGCATGAAATAAAGTTTTAAGTTATTCTTGACTGGATCAGCTATAAAAAGGAAGGGGAGTATTTCTGAGTCTGACAAGAAGAATAAGTGTAATCTAATGCATGATTTAGCTTAAGCTGAATATGGTCTGACCAGTAGGCTAGATTGTAAACTGTTTGGCAGTACAATCTTCAGTGCATATAGGTTTTTAAATTTAGTTTGATCAATATGGGAGAATATTAATGAAAGAGAAGACAAGTTGTCTCTTTCAAACAGTGTGTTAATTTCTTATCTATTCATTTGTAATCCTACTATACCCAACCCAAGTGATAAAAATCAGAAATATTTTTTTTTCAGTTTTATATTCTGTGAACTGAAACACTGAATAGAACCCACCATTTTTCCAAACTAGACAAATACAAATGGCCAATTAACTTCTTTCCTCCCTTCCTTTAACTCCATATAACAGTAGCCATACTGTGGTGAAGCTTCTTCTTTTCGTAATTCCCCTCCCCATCTTTGAATTTTACTTGACTTCTAGTTGCTGTCCCCAACTCTGTCATGAGATACTGTAGACAAATGACTGAAATTTGAAATTAATAAATTAAAAATAAAAAGTAAACAGGTTATAGGGAATCTACTAGCAAATGAATCAATGTTCCAGAGTACTTTCAAAAGTTTCAAGGTTTCAGTCCATTTTTCTGGGGAGCAGAGCATGTGTAGTATCTCCTAGGAATCCAAGAAGGTTGACAGTGGTGTTTTCAAGTAATAAAATCAATGAAGATGTCTTCATAGAGGGTTTTGCTTTTTCATACATTTGATGTGTCAGAGATATCATTGGCTTTACCTAGAATTCTTGATCCTGCCATTCTAGAAACAAAATCTTAAAATTGAAATAGTGACACCAAAGAATTTGTAGGAGTCAAAAATGTAATTAATGCTCAATAATAATTTGTTAAATTTTAATTTTAATTTTAAAGAGAATAAAATAGTTGTACTTAATATCTTGCTATACTAATTCAGAAGTTCCCATGTCAAAAGAGATTATATATCAATAAGCTTTTGCTCACCTCCATAAATAGAGCTAATCAGTTCAAAGAGCATACAAAAAGTTAAAAATGAATAAAAAAGCATGAGTATCTGAAAAATAGAGAGAAGTTTAAAGAGGTTATAGAGTGCATGGTATTTGAAGAAGGAGTTGTGAGAGGCAATGCTAGAAAATTATGCTGAGGTAAGATCAGACTTTTTTTCCATGTTAAGAAATATGAACTTTACTTTGCTATCAAGGGAAAGGCATAGAAGAGTTTCAAATAAGGGATAACAAAGAGATATTTAGTTTTGAAAGACCAGAAATGTTAGAAGACAGCTGATCTGTTGACTACAAGTAGGCCTAATATTAAAGTAATGGCCCTTTTGGATTTTAAACAAGGACACAATTTTGGAAGTATGTGTTTTATCTTCAGCTAATTTTTATGTTTAATTTTTGGAAAATAATAATACATCAGTAGAAGCTATCCAAAATTTTCAGTTAGTATTTGTTACAAATTTCTAATTCTAAAATTAAATATAAAATAAAATTGAACAAAGTTATTAATGAATTGTAAATAGTTATAAAGTAATATATAAAAATGTACAGTTTTAGTTGGAATGCTTCAAAACACATGAAAAAGGAAAAAGACAACTTTATTTTATATACATCTTTCTATTTCTTTAGAAATGAATAATATAAACAATGTCATGAGAAGATAGACCCCTTCTTTTGTTCTATTTCAACAGGACACCCAAGGATGATTTGTGGGAAATTTATAATCATTAACTTCAACAGATGTCACCTTTAGGGGGAAAAACTGGGCTTATTAACATCCCTAAGATTTTTAAATCATTCACTATGACTTTGTTATCTCAATAAGTTCTAACAGAGCTTGAACTGGAATATAATTGTGACAAAAAAAAAAAAACTTTTAAACCAGAAAATCAATATTTCTCTTTTACTTTCAGCCTATAAAGTATTCAAATATTATTCCCATTTCCTCTTCCAAGCTACAGGATATTTATTTCATATTCTATAAACTAGTGAACAAGTCTTCGATCACTCAGTGCATGTCTTTAATGAGCTAATCTACTTAATCATATTTCCTTTTAAATTTTATCTATCTTGCCTAAGAGGTACTATTCATATTTAGCTTGCTTCATAAGCAAGGTTCTCCATGCCCTTAGTGTCATTTTAGTTATCTCCACAAAACACACAACAGATATTCTGGTCCTAAAATAAAATCAAATGTACAGCCATCAAACATCAGCTTGGGAGACAAGATTTTTAAAAAAGTAATAGACAGACAAGTTATGCTCTGAAAATGAAAAGGTCCACTTCCATAAATCATATACTCTTCATTAAAAGTAGAGAAGAAAATGTTTGACTTCAAACTTCAGTTTTACTTTGCTAGTGTGATAGAATACCATACATTTATCACAGTTTAAGGACAATGTGCTTTGCTATTTATTAATTTATCTAATTACTTTAAGTTTTTAATTCAAATCACACTTTCACAATGAGGTTTAATATCATGAGAGATTTTTTGGAAAATTAGACTTAGGTCTTTTATTCTTTACGACATACTCTTTCATAAGGTCCTTCCCATAACTAAATTAAAAAAATATATTTTTTTTCTTTAGCCTTGTAGGAAGTTGCTTGCCCCCCACCCCCCGGAAATATCTATTCCAGCTTTCAAGTGTGATTCTGATAAAAAAAAAAATCCAGCCGTGTGAAATAAAGTCATAAAAAGTATGGCTACAACTTTCAGTTTGCAAATATTTGTTTCTTCCTACTCTACACTTGCTTTAACAAAACTGTGAAGTACAAAGAGTTTTTTGGGGTCTCATTTATATTTTCTTTCCCTTGCCCCTTCTTTTTTTCCTCTTCACAAAGTCAAGGTCTATGATGCTGCACAGAAAGAAACCATGATCACCTTCAAAGGATATGTCTTTCACCATGGTCCTCAGTCTCTATTCTTAATTAACTATAAACCTACACTTAGGCAGAAATGGATAACCATTTATACGAAGGTCACATGATTAAACAAGAACTAATTATTTTAATTCAAGTATTAACCTTTAAATAGGATATAGTATTTGGTACAAATGTTTGAATACAGAACTCAGGGATAGGTTATTAAAAAACGTATTTCTAAAACCAACCACACCAAGTGTTGGCAATGATATGGAACACTTAAAACTCTCATACACTGCTAATGGAAATCTAAAGGATGTAACTTTGGAAAACAGTTTTAAAGTTTCCTATAAATTTAAGCATACACTTAACTGTTCAATCAAGTAATTACACTCTCATATTTATTCAAGAAAAATAAAAACACATATCCACAGGAAAATGGGTTAAAAAAAGGCTTAAAGCAGTGTCATTTATAATAGCCCAAAACTTGGAAACAACTCAAATGTCTAAAAAGAAAATGTATGAATAAATTGTAGTCTATCTATACCATGGAACACTACTTAGCAATCAAAATGAAAAAACTATTAATGCACACAGCAACTTGGAATCTAAAAATAATTATGCTAAGTGAAAGAAGTCAGACAAAAATAATGCATATTCTATGATTCCTTGCTTATAAAACTTTAGAAAAAACAAAATATAGTGATAGAAGACAGATCAGTAGTTGTCTGGGAGGCAGATAGGAAAAGAGGGATGGGGTATTAGGAAAATTCAGGGAAATGGATAGGCTCACTTCCTGATTATGGCATTGTTTTTGTGGGTATGCACTTATGTCAAAACATCAAATCATACACTTAAATATGTGCAGTTTATTTTATGCCAATTGTACCACAAATATTTTTAAAATTTTACTTTATTAGTTTCAAGTGTTCAGTACATTGGTTAAACATTTACATAGTTTGTAAAATGATACCCCTAATTGCTCTTTCTCTCCTCTGGCTTTCCACCTAGCCATTACATTCATGCTAACCGCACTCCCTACGTCATGCTCCCCATCCTCGTTACCATCTATCAACTACTAAATTGTACTTCTTTAATCCTTCATCCCATTCTTCCAGCCCCCTAGTTCCTCTTCTCTCTGTCCATCACCAAATTGTCCACTCTATTTGTGAGTCTGTTTTTGATTAGTTTGCTCTTTTTGTTCCTTAGATTCCGCATATAAGTGAAATCATATGGTATTTATTTTCCTCTGTCTGACTTATTTCACTAAGCATAATAACTTCTAGGTCCATCCATGTCATTGCAAATGGTAGGATTTCATTTTTTTAATAGCTGAGTAATATTCCATTGTATATAAGAACCATAACTTCTTTATCCAGTCCTCTACTGATGGGCATTTAGGTTGCTACCATATCTTGGCTATTGTAAATTGTGCTGCCATGAATATTAGGGTGCATAGATCTTTATGAATTATTGTTTTGATTTTCTTTGGATAAATACACAGAAGTGGAATTGCTAGGTCAAAAGGTATATCCATTTTTTAATTTTATGAGAAACTTCCAGACTGTTTTCCATAGCAGTTGTACCAATTTGCAATCCCACCAACAATGTATGAGGGTTCCCTTTTCTCTGCATCTTCACCAACATTTGTTGTTCTTTGATTTATTGATGATAGTCATTCTGGCAGATGTGAAGTGATATCTCATTGTGGTTTTAATTTGCATTTCTCTGATGATTAGTGACCTTGAACATCTTTTCATATCTCTAATGGCCATCTGTATTTCCTCTTTGGAGAAGTATCTGTTCAGGTCTTCTGCCCATTTTTTAATTGGATTGTTTGT
>NW_006431805.1:329666-351347 GCF_000325575.1 Pteropus alecto | reverse complement strand
TCCCAGGTATTTTACTGTTTTCGATGCAATTATAAATGGGATTGTTTTCTTAATTTCTTTTTCTGAAAGTTCATCATTGGTTTATAAAAATGCCATTGACTTTTAATATTTATTTTGTAACCTGTTACTTTACTGAATTCATTGATCAGTTCTAACAGTTTTTTTGGTGGAATCATTAGGGTTGTCTAGATATTGGATCACGTCATTGGCAAATAACAAAAGTTTTACTTCTTCCTTTCCAATTTGGATAACTTTTATGTCTCTTTCTTGTCTTACTGCTGTAGTTAAGGCTTCCAATACAATGTTGAAAATGAGTGGTGAAAGTGGACATCCTTGTCTTGTTCGTGATCTTAAGGAAAATGCTTTTAACCTTTCCCCATTGTGATGTGAGCTATAGGTTTATCATATATGGCCTTTATTATGTGGAGGTATGCTCTCTCTATTCCCACTTTGCCGAGAGTTTTTATCATAAATGGATGCTAGATTTTGTCAAATGTTTTTTCTGCATCCATTGATATGATCATATGGTTTTTATCTTTCAATTTGTTAATGTAGTGTATCACATTAACTGATTTGCAGATATTGAGCCAAACTTGCATCCCTGAAATAAATGATCATGGCGTTTGATATTTTTAATGTATTGCTGATTTTGGTTTGCTACTATTTTGTTGATTTTTGCATCAATGTTCATGAGAGATAGCAGCCTATAGGTTTCTTTTTTTGTAATGTCTTTGTCTGGTTTTGGAATCAAGGTAAGGGTGGCCTCATAAAATGAGTTAGGGAGCTTTCCTTCTTGAATTTTTTGGAATAATTCTTTTAAGTGTAAGGTTAGATTATTTATTTGAGTTTTTTTTTATTTTTTCTTGAGGTAGGCTTGTATTGCTATAAATTTCCCTCTTAGGACTGCTTTTTCTGTCTCCCACAAATTTTGAGTCATTGTGTTTTCATTTTCTTTTGTCTCTAGGTATCTTTTAATTTCTTCCTTGATCTCATTGATAACCCATTCATTGTTTGGGGTACTATTAATTAATAAAATCAAATAAGTTTCAAATGTATAATTCAATAGTATGTCATATGTATATATTGCATTGTGTGTTCACCACTCAAATTTAGATTTCCTTTTGTCACCAAATATTTGTCCCCTTTACCTTTATGTACCTCCCCCCTCTCCCATTCCCTCTGGTAACTGCTAATTTACTGTCTACAAAGTTTTTTTGTTTTTGTTTTTTTAAATAATGTATTTTTAGCAAAGGACTTTGTCAGTCTTTTTCAAATAATGATTCTTAGGCAGCAACCCACAGTTGCATATGATGGCCCTCTAACTACCAGTTATTACCAATTTCCCTTTTTCACCCAATCTTAGTCCTATATGAGAAACTCCCCTTTTCTCTTACTCTGGTTTCTATTTAATATTCATTGCTATCCTGTATGATCCATTTTACTTATTTTTTATTATTGTGATTTAAGTGACTTAATGTACCTTCACATAGGATGCAAGGGGGGAAATGGCTTTTTATATGATTAAAAAGATAGTTATTCCGTGTTGGTTCTTGGGTTGTACAGGTAACACCATTAAAAAGAAAACATTACTTTTGAGCATTCAGAGAAAAAACTGAGGCAAAATTTATCTGGCCTTTTTGTGTTTTCATTTAAAGTTGGAATTCTAATTTTTATTTCTAATAATCATGTAAGAAGTATATCATATGATTCACTAACCCAGATTTATTTTACAAAAAGATTTTTAAAAACCTCTCACCTGGCACTTTAAAGTATACATTAAAAGGATTAAACAAGAGCATTCAGAGAGGAGAAACATACATAAATAACATTTTTAAACTCTATATTTGGGTATTATCTACAATGACTCAGACATGTGTACAAATGTACAATAAAATTTTGTCAGTTTGAGAACTCAGGGTTTTTTCTACATTGAATATAGACAAAATTAGTTCAAAACATGATCCAGATTTTATACATTGCAGAAAGGAGATCAAAGAAGTTACTCAATGCATTTTCACCAACAGCAACAACACATTAACCAATCCCTATCCGTAACTTTTGGTTGATAATAAAGGCAGGATACCTTACGGTCTACAGATTTTTTAAGGATGGGAACTATATGTTAAGGCTACTTTTTGTTACTCATTTCTAGTCACAACATAAAGGTGATGTCTGTAGATGCTAAATCATTCTACTCTTTAATTTTTTGATAGAAAATAATAGAAAATGTATTTTTCTTTATAGGATTTCTTGAATGATTGATACTCAGTGTATTTTTAATAACTATATAGAATATTTGTATTAACTTAACTACATGCCTTAGTATAATGTGTTATTTCAATACAGTCATCCACTGCCTCCAACAAAAAAATAGAGACAAGGCAGCTTATCATCCCCCAGGCATATTGTGCAATTGAAAGTTTTATCATGCTATTTAAATATACTCTTCTGGGTAAAAGCAAGCTAGCACAAAGGACAGAATGAGTGACACATGTAGTAGGTGAAGATTTGTGTATTTCTTTTTTTTTTCATTTGTTTATATATTTGCTTATATTAAACATCTACTAAGTAACAGATATTTTGCTATATTCTTCCTCCCACTTTTTAAATTAAATTTTATTGGGTTAATAAAATTATATAGGTTTCAAGCGTACAATTCTATAACACATTATCTGTATATTGGATTGTTTGTTCACCACCCAAAGTCGAATATCCTTCCGTCATTATATATGTGACACCCATTATCCTTATGTACCTCCCTTTCCTCCCCTGTTCCCTCTGGTAACCACTACTGTTGTCCATGTCTATGAGTTTTTGTTTGTTTGTCTTGTTCATTTGTTGCTTTCAGTTTTATATCCCACAAATGAATGAAATCATGTGGTTCTCGATTTCTTGTCTCACTTATTTAGCTTAGCATGATTATCTCAAGATTCATTCATGTTGTTACAAATGGCAGTATTTCATCATTTCTTATGAAAGTTGTGTATTTCATTTCATGTAAGTTCTTGCATATGATGGGGAAAACAAAGTTTGGGGATGTGCCCTGGAGATACAAATGTGTCTTTCTATAATCTACTAGGCTTGGCTTGTGAATATGTGATTTTTATGAGATCTCTCATTTGGAGATGGTTTGAGGATTGACCAGATGGAAAGCATGGCACTGTGGGATATATCATTTATCACAATGACAGTTTGTAGTCATCAGTGATCCTCTCAACACGGGAGGAAGCTAGAACTGTGAATGTGGAGCAGCATTACAGCCAGAATAGTGGAGTTTGGCAACATTTCGATTTCTCATTAACTTAATCATATTAATTCATTAGTTATATATATCAAAGTAATTCACTCAAAAATTGTCATAAGGAACAACTTATAACTGTTTAAAAACAGAAGACTGTTATTAAATTTCTTGGAAAATTATATAGTCCTATCTAATTATACTAGCTGTCCCTAAGTATAAATTTCTATAAGAATGATCAAAAAGGAAAGATCAAAATTTTATTTTATTGAAGTCATATAATCACCAAACATCTTGTCTGTCATATTTAACTTAAGCAGTTCTGATATGATCCTGAAGATTTATAGCTTGAATTTTCAATTCTAAATTTTTACATGAAAGATGTAGTTTAATGTATTTGTAAAAATATGATATTAATGATCAAGAAACCTGGGCTTTGAAACTCTGGCTTCATCCTTACTGTCTCTGAGATTTGAGGCAAGTTATTTAACTTCTTGAAAACTCATTTTCTTCATCTGTTAACCAGAAATATTAATGCTAAGCTGACATGATTGATGAGAGTATCAAATAAGAAAATATTTGAAAATCACTCTTTTTTAAACTTAAAGCTTACCTAATGCATACACTTAGATACACAATAAATATGCAGGAGTGCTTTATAAAACACCATACAGATTATTATCATTAACATCATCATCATTATTATCATCACCATCAGCATCCTGTGTGGTTTGCTTAAATCCAAGTTTACACCTCCACTTACATTGAAATTAAGCAATAGTTTCTGCTCTATGAGCCACCCATGAAAGATGGAAATAATTGGCAGGAGTCTAAAAAAATTGATAGAGACATTTTTAAGTTAAAATAATTATAATGTGTATAGAAAAAAAAAAAACACTGACAAACATTAACACAGAAATTGGCATTCGGGAAACCCAATTAATCCAACTAATGTAATAAGTGGAGTTCTTGTTATTAAACTGATATAGTTATGCTTTTTATTAGTAGAGGAAATGTAATTGCATGTTAGTCTAAACTCCTCTCTATGGTAGAAAATATCAGTAATTCAACTTCTGGCTTCTATTAGGCCTATGGTTCTTCCTGAGCATGAAAGAAATAACTTAAATAAAATTCAATGACATAAAAGCAGTTACCATTTGTGTGACATGAAGCATGTTTTACAATATTGCTCATTGAAAAACCCAAAGACAGTCATAGAAACAGAAATGTTTTAAGACAATCATCGAGAAGATTTGTTTGTTTTTTTTCTAAATTGATCTCTCCTTTTAACATTCGCAAAAGAATGGCTTAAGAGCTTTCTGTCTTCTTTATGACTACTTCTTAGCATCCAAATTAACTGAGAATATGAAATGCATCGTGAAAAGAAAGGAGCACACTGATTTCAATGATGTAATGAAGCTAATTGGCATTATATTGTATCATGAAATTGACATCACACTACCAAAACTTGGCAGGATTCTACTTGTGGCTCTGCCAATCCCGAATTGAGTGTTGTAGCTACTTTAATGTAATGGATCTTCATGGGCTCAGTTACCCAGGGACTTGGATAACAGTTGAAATTCTTAAAAATATTTTGTCATAATAGAGCTTGATGAAAAACAAACAAACAAACAAAAAAAACAGTTAAAGAGTTCTCTACTTTTTAAGGAATGAATGCTACAGGAATTTTATCTGAAGCACTTTATTACTTCCTTGTAAGCTGTCAGTTTAAATCTCTCTCAGGCCAAATTCCACATCTGGCTATTCGAAATGCTTCACAAGCTGAGGAAAGGGGAGCAGTCATCTTTTGGGAAATTCAAAGGTACACATGACTAATCCATCCTTTCTATGTGATCCAGGGATATTAGCATTTCTGCAAAGCTGCGGAGAAAGATGCGGAGGATATTCCCTCCATTTTTCCTCCATATAGCCCAAATGATTTTACAGAAAATACTATAAAAAGGTATTATGTATTATTGTGAAATCAAGGAATTAAGATATGGATTATACAACAGGAACAGAGACAGAAACATGAAAATGAGAATATCAGCAGTTCAATATATGAAGGAAAACACAATCAAACTTCATCATTTTGCAATAAATAGAGAAAATGCTGAATGGAATTTGGAAAAACTATGACTTATAAAATGACTTATATTAATGTGTTGTAATTATTTTCTCATGTTTGATGCAGAATAGATGTTCAATAAATGTATGTTAAATGAAAAGAATGAATAAATATATATATTTATCTATAGGTAGAAATAGATGGTATAGATATTATATAACTCTGTCCATAGTTACATAGATATAATATCTAAATGAATATCAAAGAATATTGGCAAAAAGAGATCTTATGAGTTTTATCTTAGTGAATAAGACTTATCATAAGTAATTAGTATGTTGATAATTTATATAGAAACAAGAGTTTGCTAAAGTAATTTTTAGATACCTAAGTACATTTAAAACCTTCAAGTATTTTAATGACCTCACACCCATGAACACATTCTCACATACACACACATACATTTCTTGTTTATAGTTTTAATTTGCTAAAAAATATATGTTTATTAATACTAGAGACTTTAGCATAGCTTTCACTTGCATTTTTTGCTTGTAATTGCTAGGGAGAAAACAACAATTTAAAGACAAAATTATATACAAAAACATCACAATATCTTAAAAGAGACATCATGATTATTCTACTCTGTTACATTATATCCCATTTTCAAGTTATAAATGAAAAGAAATAACAAGTTTCATTACTTAGGCAAACTTAGCAGGATTCAAAGGGGCTGCCCCACACATGTGACATTGAAACGGAAGGCAGCAGTAGACTATTTTCACTAACTAATTTGCCAGTTTTATGTAAAAATATACATAGCTGAATAATTATTTCTTTCTTTAAAAAAAAATTTTGAAACATAAGGACCTAAAACTGGAAAGCATTGTAAAACATTTCAATAATCATTTGAAAAAAAAGAATAATTCTCAACCTGTTATAACTATATTAAAAATATCAACCAAGTTCTTCAAAAGAATTTTTTTTTAAATAAAGTTAATGAAAGTGAAGTTTGTAATGTATGGTAATGTCAAATATGTCAAATATAATGTCAAATATGAAACTCGCTGGTAGCTAAATTGAGAATTGATTCTAATTCAATTATCTTGGCTAAAGCAGGAGTAAAGTGGTGTGTTTAATCCAAAATAATGCATAATCCCAGAATTATTTCTACTTGGCTTTACAGAGCATTTCTCTTCTTATATTCGACCATAAGTGAATAAGACATTCTTGGACATGTAAAATAAATTCATGTAAACTAAACTAAGGAAAGGAATTACTGTAGATCTGTGCAGATTCCTCCTCCTCCTGCTGCTTAACATTTTTTTCTGTCTGCCATTTAGACAGAAGTGTTCATGCCTTTCCCCACTCAATGCCTTATCTGTCTCTATCATTTCATTCTAGGCACAAAGAGTTAAAAATTAAGATTTTTGTTTCAATGACTTTCATAATGATAGATCCAAATCGTAGGAGGGAAGGCCAATACTGTAATCCAAAGAAAGAGGCTCAATTATCTGGTAGGAGGTGAAGCATATATATCAAGTAAATTAAGAAGAAATGGAAACTCACACTGAATTTTCTCATGCACTATAAGACATCATGCTGATGAGGAAGGAATATAGGCTCTGAAGTCTAAACGACCTGGGTTTGAAACCCAGTAATGCCACTCAATTGCTTTGTAACCCTAAGCAATTAAACTTACCAAGCTATAAATTTTTTACCTGAAAAATGAAGACAATATTATAAGGCTACTATGGAAATTAAATAAAGTGTATAGAAAACACTTAGCACCCATGCCTGGTACATAATATGAAGTTAATATGCATTACAGGTTTTCTTCAACAGATAAGGTACTAAAGTTTACTCAAGAGTACATTAGCTTCAAGGCAATTTTAAAATTCTTTTTTTTTCTTTAATGTACATGCTCCCTCAAAATCTGGACACAGATCTGATTATTTACAGGGTACTATTTCTAGTCTCCGTCAATGTATTTTAGAATACAAGAAATAGATTATCATTTATTGAACACCAAGATATATCCAGGCACTGTTATCCCCTCTATATTAATTTATACACACAGGACTACTTTTTCTTGTATTAGAATATGTTTGTAACTACTTAAAGTCTACAAAAATCATTATCTAACTCCAAAGGCCCAGTTTCTTCCTAAATTCTCCATCTTAGCTAATGACATCATTATCCAGCTCATCACCCATGCTAGACATGAAGCATCCTAGACTTCATTCTCTTACTCTATATTTTGATTAATTATCAAGTATAATTAATGTTAATTATTAAATGACTCTGAACCTTTTTCCACTCCATTGAATTTTCCTTAGTTCAGGTCTCAGTATTTCTCCCTTGAACTGGAGCAACTGACCCTCCTTCCCTTTATTGTTATTTACCCTCCACAGCAATTGTTTGTAGAACATTTGCTTAGTTACTTAGCAGTGGTTCCTTTTACCTACAGCAGCTTTTTAAATTTTAAACAAAATCCTATGTGAATTAGGAAATGTAAATTCTAACTGAGGCAGAAGTGGGGAACCTGGAAATTATTCCTCAATTCCATATCAGCCAGTAAAAAAATTCTTAAAAAACACTTTGGAAACCACTGGCTAAACACAATAAATAAAAAACCAGCTTCACAAGATGTCTTTCCCCACCATATTCTAACCAAAACTCCTATGAGTCTCTGACCTCAAATCTCTGCTTCAGTATCTTCAATTTAATTGTCATACCCCCTATCACACTAGGCTATTTTTCACCAGTGTATATCTGTCTATATAGTCTTCTCTCTGCCTGTACTATTTTCCCCAATTCCTCATTTGTCTAACAGTCTATAAGAGATAGCTCCAAAGTTTCCATCTCCCTGAGCATTAACCAATTTAGCAAATTGATTTAGTTGCTCCCCATCTCTGTGATCTTATAGTACTTGCATGTACTTGTATTATAATCTCTATCATACTTTAATGCAATTATTAGTTTACATATCATTCTCCTTAATTTTTCTGTGACAAGGACTACTACTCATATAATTTTGCATTGTCTAAGATCTAATACCCCAAACACAGTAGGTGCTTTATAAATTATTATATCATTGAATTTATAAAGATCTCATTGTTATTGAAGTCATTTTCTACCATGTAATACCTTTAATGATTTTTAAAGTTTCAACTAGAGAAATGTTAAGTCTAAGTGTTTTTTGCACTTTTAGGTTCTTTTTTAGAGAATCCAAAAAATTCAATGCTTATTTATGAGACATATTTTTAGGAGAGCACTGTTTATCGCATTGTTCAAGGGAAAGCAATGGATTATTATTTAAGATAATGACCACTTGCACTTTCTTCTTTTCTAATCATAAGGAATGTATCTTCTTTCTATTCTTTAACTGAGAGTAATAACTTGGAAAGATACACAGGTGCCCAGAACCCTTGAAAACAAAAAGAATATTACTGACAAATATAAGTAAGTAGGTGTGATGCCTCTTATAGGAGGCCTTGAGACAATGCTAGTTTGGCCAGCCCGTAACACATAAAACTATATATCCATACCTGCATCCTTTGATTCCTGCCCGTAACACATAAAAACATATATACACACTCAAAATAAGGCCTTGAAAGGGATTTACTGCAAGAAAATTACAATTATTTTTTTAAAGTCATGTCCATTTGATTTGAGTCACTTGAGTAACAAAATTGCTTTCATGAATACTCAAAAAATTCAATAATGTAACCTCTAGTAGAGCTTGAAAAGCTCTGAAGGACAAGGCAGTTAGATCAATATTAGTTTATTTCAAATGGTGGGCAGTATAAAGAGACAAGGTTGATCATCGAATGAATTTTATTACCTGTTGGAGTGATAAGTCCTGGTGATAAGAGGCCTGGGACTGAATGAGGCAAAAGGCGAGCATTGTCCTGCAACACTCCCAGAGAACGTTTAGGAGGCCTGCCCGGCCTTGAACTGTTGAAAAACAGACAAACAAATATCAGGTTAAAAATGTACTCTTTTTGGAAATACCATCACTTGCTACATTCACCTGCTAAATCTCGTTTAATTGCCAACAGTGTTAGAATTTTATATCAAAGACTATGTCCATTGATTACTAAAAGATGAATATTTTCCTTTCCACTAAATTTTGCAACATAGTTACAGCAAACATTAAAACCACAAAAGATCAATTTCAAGTTTAGATTCCATTTATAAGCCAACACTTTGCAATACAGCTTACCTGTTGTGAGAAACCAAAATTATCCCTTGCAGTCAAAGCTACACTTGATACCTGCTACTGAGATCTGAGATAGTGACTCACAGAATTAAAATTGTACAGAATGTGAAGTGATTAAGTCTCTACCCAGCATGGCAGAAATTAGGAGTAAAGAGATGAGAGATGTGGAGTAAGACCTTATGCTTATTAGCATTTCCACAGCTGCCAGAAGCCTACAACGAACAAAGGACTCGTGCCAATAGGTTTTTTCCTACCTATTTTTTAAACCAGGCTGTTTAACCAGCAGTGCACTTTCTTGGAGAGGCTGTACTAATTTAACCTGCCACCTTTACAATCTAGGCTGTCTTTTCTCAGATTGATTGGTGTTTTTAACTGATGAGTTGAGGCTAAATTTATAACATTAACCTAACCCATTCCATTTGTACATTCTTCACCCTGATGTGTACAGTTCAGGAATTACAGTTGCAAATATTAATACATAAAATAATGAAATAGAAAGTCAGTATCTGGTCTCTATCTTATACCCTAATACAGTCAGTGTACTGAATACATCATTTTGAGGTTGTCACCACAATGAAGAGGTACATAAGTCATCAAACATTAGGATCAAGTCATTCTAGAGTCCCCCAATATATTTCAAATATTGCTTTCTTCTTTGCCTAAAATATTGCTGTTGCTTTTTTTAGTAGAAATGCAGTTTATAAAGCTGAATAATAGGGCTTTTGACAAAATACTACAAAATACTATATTAAATAACCCAAGCCACAAAAATGTATGAGGTTCAGATAGAGAACATTTCCAAAAATGACTTTTGGTTCACAAAAAAATTTAAGTTAAACCTCACTCTATCAACTTTGCAGTAGCAAAATGCTCCATCAATGTAAGACAAACTCTGCTCTTAAATGAAGACGACTTCTAGCAACCTTACACAGAGGTACCATTATCCAGTTCATTTTTCATACACTGATGGTGTTATTTTCTTTCATTGTACGTCAATATCGTATATCAACCTAGCATGAAATATTCTGTTTTTCTCATTTAATGTTTCAATTTTATAAACCGACTCTCTTCTCCTTTCTACTTGATTCTGGGCTATAATTTATTTTATTTTATTCAGTGTTGTTATCCTGTATGCCCTTGCTTTCTTTTATGGCTTCCTAACTCTTTTGAAGAATAATGATAAGGAAAATAGCTATTTACTTCAAATGTCCTAAAGGATCCCAAGATCACTGAACGATCTTCATCAGGATATATCCAGTCATTAGAAGAAGAAAAAGGCCAGTTATCTTGTTGAATAATCTTTATCAAATCTATACTACTATTTAAGTGCTTCTTTGTGTTTTTCCATTTGTCAGAACTCTAGCCTACTAATTTTATTCGAGCCCACCTAATTATTCTGTACTTTTCCAATGTAAACATTTCAGTGCTGTCTTCATGCTTATGATCACTTTCAGACATGCTCCTTCCAGAAGTAAGCAGCCTAATGCTCCCTCTACTTCCATATGATGAGCCAGCTGTTGATCTATACTTTGAAAGCTAAAAGGTTTAACTAGTTCTGTTCCAAATTTCTTGGTCAATCTCACAATTAAAAGTAGTTATTTTTTGAATAAGCTGATTCAGGTTTGGAAGGCATTAAAGGCCTTTTAGTCTGGTAGTTCTACCTTAAATTCCAAGATTTGAAAAAACTGATCAAGTTTCCAACCATCAGATCAATATTGGAGAATTCATGACTTATGTCACAATGGCTTGGTATTATTTCCTACACATTCTATAAACTGGGAGAATCATATTCTCCATCCTAATATTCTTTTTAGTTTATAAGTTTATGATGTTGGTGCGATAGTGTCTCTCCAATTAGAATGTAAGTTCCATGGAAGTAGAATATATGTCTGATTTTATTTGTCACTGTGTCCTGAGCAATTTTCATGGTGCCTAGCACACAGTAAGGTACAATAAATGATTAATTAAATCAGTTCATTAATAATGACAGGAAATATTTTACCGTTGCTATAATTTCCAAATATTCCTTAGATTGTCCTATTCTCCTTAACCACATGAATCACATGCCAGCTGCATCATTTAATTAGCAGATAATCATTTTTTAAGTCTTAGACCCTACAGAAATTACAGGACCTTCAAAATATGATCCATTCAAATCTGACTACATACAAAGTTAAGGAAGAGTAGAGGACACTATCTTATGTCTGAGGTGTCTAACAAGCTTCAAGATTCACTCATGGACTCAAAATCTCTGGAGTTATGCATGTGCACTTATTCAATTATCCAATAAAAGAACATGCAGTTCAGTGTATGTCTGGAACTGGAACTAGGTATCAGAGTCACAAAAGGTTAAAATATGAGCTTGACAAGGTCAGTGGTTTGTTTTGTTTATTCTTTGATATATTGTGAGAACTTAGAACACCCTCTGCCTTTGAGGAGCTTATGGTAGAGATATGTCTGACACGTTATTTAAATTTTATGATTAACTCTTTAATGAGTATGATCATTTTATATCTACTTCCAAACTTGTTTAAACTTATTAGAGAGCAAAAATCACATTCAGATTCCTTTGTTTTTACTCTTGGAAAGAAGACTTGGAGCTCTAGAGTAAATGATTTAAATTTAAGTTTGTGAGAGTGCTTTATAATCAATAGAGCCCCATAGTAATGTAAGATAGCTTTATTTTTACTTTTAGACCTAATGATCCTCTATAGTAAGACGCTCCTACCACTAAAGTTTCTGCATTTTCTTTCAAATAACACAAGCCTGACAACATGATGAAAGATTATAGAGGACTCTGTAGAAAGTTGGTAAAGATCATTTTTGATAGATGATCCTGCCATACTTCTTATCTTTAAAATATTTATTAGCATCAGGCAGATTTACATATTAATCAAGACAAATAAACATGTGGTGATTTAACTAGGAAACTATTATTTGTATGACAATTTAATCAGCATAGGTTGAAAGGTCCATCATTGCAGCATCCTGTTTCTGCTAAAATATTGATTGCATTACTGATTTCAATAATGCTTTTTTTTACAGGCTACAAATAACCATGTAATTACTCTTTAATTGAATGATAATTACTTGTTGGCAATTATTTGTTTTCAGTTTAATTGCAAGGTTATTTGTACTCTGTAAAATAAAACAGATCTTTTCTTAATGTTCCCATACAAACAGCTCAGTGGATTATCAGCCATAAACACCACAAATGAAAGTTGTTAAAGTACATGGCAAATAACCCCCTAAAATAGCAAAACTTTCATTAAATAGTTCAGCTAAATGTTTGAAAGATTCAGCTTTATGAAATCAACATTAGGGGTAATATTTATAGGTGGTTTGGTGGAAAATTATTCCAAAAAAATCACAATTTTCTCTGAGCCCAGGGCACCTTTTAGCAAAATTTATCTTGATATGTATTTTACCCTTCATTCCATAAGCTTCTTTAGAGGAAATAAAATAATAACACAACTTGAAATATATATCAACAGTATTTCATATTTCTGCAGTTGAAGTGAATTACCATCAGAGCATTACCTTGCAGTTTATACACTTTATAGAGCTGGCAGTTCCCTAAGAGGGAAATTCAGTAAGTCTTCTGGTGTCAGCAAGATATGGTGCATTCTATGATATACTTACTTGAAGTTGTAATAGATAAAGTAGCTGATACTTAGCTCATTAAGATTATGAAATTTCACTGTTGGAATTATTTTTATTTCATGTTATCAGCCATTCACATATAAATCAAAGAGTAAGCAACTTAGTAAGGTCAGTGATTTTGTTGTTTCAAAGAAAAGAAGTCTTGTTAATACATTCATTAGTCATGCCATGAGCCTTCAAACTATGTAATATAAATCATATGGTCAGATATGATTTAGTAAGGAGTCATAAGTCATGTAATCCTCTTCAATGAAAGGTTGGCTTACTATTTAAAAAAAACACATGTAACGTTCTGGGACAAACTGAGCAAATTGCTAAAGATATAATATCACCTAAAGGTGGTATGAGCATCATCTTGTAAGGACCACTGCAATTAGATTCCTGAAGTGGGAGCTGTTAACAATGACCTAGGGTTTCCTTTCCAGAGCTATCGCTGATATTTATAATCCCTTAATAGCCTCTGAATGTGTCTTTTTTTTCTCTTTACTTACATTAGAAGCCATGAAAACCAAGAATGACGTTAGCCTTGAAGGTGTTGTTTACCTGACTGAAAGTGCTACTCTGACTTTCAGTGTGCTTGTTAAACTAAATAAGAATCTTTTTTTTTTTTTTTTAATTTGCCAGAACAGTAAGACTTTTAATTGCATCGTGGATTAATAATAATCTCTTAGGTCTGACATTTATTACAACATTTCAAGCATGCCAAAGGTAGTTAAACTCTACCTGACCTTTTAGTGTTTATGAAGAAAAATAAACTCTGACCTTATAGCAACCTGAATCCATCTTCTTTCAGTGTTGGCAACTGATCACTTATCTAACTATTGCACTGGATTGTATTCCCAACCAGATCAAAGGAAGCAACAATCAATTCAGCAACTGGGAAAAAGTCATCCATGCAAAATGAGCAATTAACATTAATCATATATGAAATTGTTCAAGTTGATAACTGGAACCTGGTCACTATGGTAACTCTCATAAAATGGTGCTTATGTTAAACTGGGCCTCAATCAGCCCTTGGTTCATGGGAACATAAAATGTGGTTCATCATGTCTCTAAGAACTATCAATATAAGGAACAAACAATACACCAGAGACAAGGTTATTTATATTTCATTATCGTTTCCTCCCTTTTTCAGTTCTTGTAGGTATACCCAAAACTTATATTTGGATATATTAAAAGCATCAACACCAGCATTATGTTAGAGTTAGAGGAGTTAAGGAAATTATCTTTAACATAAGGGTGTTCGGGTAATGAAGGAAAACTCCCACTTGTTATTGGGTCAATTTAGGTTTATGCATTAAAATTATAATAGTAATAAATTGAATTATTTATAGATATTATTTGAAATTGTGGTTTAATTTCCTTGCTAAGATTAAATTTCTGTTTTTCTTCAATAAATCTGATGTAATAAACAGTTAGGAGTTGACTACTCACTTGATAGAAAGCATAACTGTGAAGATATTTTTTACTTCATTTACTTGACTCTTCCCTATTTAAATCAAATATGCTCTACTGCTGGTGTTAGCACCTTTAAATAAGTTTACTTTTTGTCATAAATTGGCTGAATTCTAATATACTTCTTAGTATAATTAACAAAGATTATATAACAGAAATGCTGGTATATGACCTGAATTCTGAGCAGCTGTTTTTGTACTGCTTGTGTAATCACTATTAACATCAGTAGAATCAATGCACCTTAGTAAATCTTAGAGTAAATCAAATTAAATAAACATTTCTCCTTCTAAGGCATATCATATCACGGCCAGACACATGTTGTTAAAATAAAGGCGTTCTTGAATTCAAAGAGTATATCATTGTGTGAAACTTCTTATATTAAGGGAATGAATAAGAAGTTAACATTCACATTTGGATACATTTCACTGGCATCTCAAATTCAACATATGCCTCCCAAAATCCCACTCTCCACACTTCCCTTCTCTTGTTTGCCAGCAATACAGGCATGCTCTTAGTAACGAAAACTATAAACTTGAGGATAATTTTGATTCTCTCTCATCCTCCCTCTTCATTTTCAGTCTTTAATTTTTGTTCCTCTGTAATATGTGTTGCAAATTTCCATTTCTATCCATTCCTATTTCCAACACCCTAATTCAGGCCTTGATCACATCACACTCAGGTTATCTTAAACAGGTTGCTTCATTGTTCCAATCTACTCTACATAAACCATGTTATAAATTTTAGTGAAACATCTTTCATTATGTCATCTTTTGTTTTAGAACCTTCTATACTTCCAGACTACCTACAAACTAAAATCTAAATGCCTTAGTCTAGTCATCTGCCTCAATATATCTTTCCTCCATTTTCTCCAATTACTTTTTTAACATTATTTTTTTTATTTTTCAATTACAGATGACATTAAATATTAGATTATTTTCAGGTGTACAGCATGGTGGTTAGACATTTATATAACTTACAAAGTGATTCCCCCTGATAAGTCTAATACCCCCGACACCATACGTAGTTATTAAAATATTATTGACTATATTCCAGATGCTGTACTTTACATCCTTGTGACTATTTTGAAACTGCCACTTTGTACTTCTTAATCTCTTCCCTTTTTTCACCAAATTCCTTAACTCCCTTCCCACACGGATACCATCAGTTTGTTCTCCGTAACTATGAAATTGTTTCTGTTTTATTTGTTCATTCATTTTGTTTTGTTTTGTTTTGTTTTGTTTTGTTTTGTTTTGTTTTAGATTCCACATATAAGTGAAATCATATGGTCTCTTCGGGCAAGAGAAATAAAAGCAAAAATAAACAAATGGGATTACATGAACCTAAAAGGTTTTGCACAGCAAAGGAAACCATCAACAAAAGAAAAAGACAACCTAATGAACAGGAGAAGATAGATATTCAGCAATGATACATCCAATAAGAGGTTAATACTCAAAATATAAGAAACTCATAAAATTTAACACCAAAAAAGACAAACAATCTGATTTAAAAATGGGCAGAAGGCTTGAATAGACATCTCTCCAAAGAGGACATACAGATGGCCAATAAATATATGAAAACATGTACAACATCATTAATGATTAAAGAAATGCAAATTAAAACCTCAATGAGATATGACCTCACACCTACGACTATCATAAAAATAATCTACAAGGGCAATCACTGGGCTAAGTTACGTTGAGTGGCCGGGATGTGGATGCAGCTGATATATCCCGACCCCGCCCCACTGAGCAGGAACTGCTCCCAGACAAGACTCAAGTGAAAATACTTGTGAGGATCTTTGGAAACATGGCGGAGTGAGAGACGTCCCCAAATCTCTCCCCTTGAAATAACAATAGGCTGAATATCTAAAACTCAACAAAAAACACCCAAACTGTACACTAGCATGTCTGAGTGTGGAATCTGCACATAAGAGCTACCACAGGTCAGAACTTCAAGTGCTGGGTGGTGGACTGGGAGAAATAAAGAAGCTACCTCTTGCAGCCACTGGAACTCCTTGCAGGAGGAGGGGGAGGAGAAAAGGAGCAGCAAGTTCCTTGAACAGCCCTGCCTGGGAAAGCTGTGATCTCCTCGTGGCTGGCAGGCAGCAGGGCCTAATCATCAGGGCAGAAGACAGAAAAGTAGCCAGCAGAAAATAACACTTGATTTTTACCAGCTGTGGTTGCAAAAACGAAACTGAGCTGCAGTCCCCAAACCACAACCCAGAGGGCCCCTCCCCCTAGACCATCCAAGACTGATCACCACGTGACCCCAGGGGAATCTAAGAAATGCTACCAAAACTGTTACTAACACTGACAGGGACTGAAACTGAGAGTAGGGAGTGTAATTAAATATCTACAAGAAAATAAAAAAGACATTATTTAGGCTTTATATAAAGAAGAGATCCAAGAGGCTTAGACGCTACCTACTGGAAATCAAAACAAAAGCGCATTTTTTGTAGCAGCCTAAAGAGAGACTTTTATATAATAAATCTTCTTTCTGGAAAAATAGAAGAATATACTTCCATTAATGTCAGCAGAATACACTTCCATTAATGCCCAAGTGGAGAAATAGTCCATTAAACACCATGAACAATCAAGGTGACAAGGCATCTCAGAAAGAAAAAGAAAAATCTCCAGAAAATAAGCTTACAGACATAGAAATATGCAACTTAAATGACAGAGATTTCAGGATGCTACCTCTGAAAAAACTCAATGAGTTCTGAAACGAGTCACATCAAAAATTTCAGGAATTAAAAAAACAACTAGATGAGCACAGCAAGGAAATTGAAACCTTCAAAAAGAAGAGAATAGATCTTCTGGAGATGAAAAAAACAAAAACAAAAACAAAAGCACTGCAAGAGTTGAAAAATGAAATAGCAAGAAGCTTGGGAAATAGAGTTGACCAAATGAAGGAAAGGATCAGTTGTATTGAAGACAGAAATCTAGAAATAAATCAAAAGGAAGAAGAGAAACTGAAGAATGAAAAATAAGGAAAGAGAAATTCAAGAAATTCAAGGAAACATAAGAATAATGGAAATTATTGAAGAAGAGGAAAAGAAACAGGGATTAGAAAGCATTTTCAAACAAATAGTTGACAAGAATTTCCGAAATCTAAGAAATGAGTTGGAGCTTGGAATTCAAGAAGTCAACAGAACACCCAATTATCTCAACCTAAAAAGGCCTTCTCCAAGAAACATTTTATTAAAATTATCAAAAATCAATGACAAAGAATTCTCAGGGCAGCCAGGGAGAAAAAAATGGTAACTTTTAAAAAATATTCATTAGATTATCCTTGGACTTCTCAGCGTAGACTTTACATGCCAGAAAGGAATGGAATCAAATATTTAAACTATTAGGTGAAAGGAACTAGCAGCCAAGAATAATGTATCCATCTAAGCTCTTCTTTGAAGAAGAGATGAAGACTTTTCCAGACATACAAAAATTGAGGGAATTCTCCACTATGAGGTCTGCACTACAGGAAATACTGAAAGGGATCAGTTCACCTAAAACAAAATGAAAAAAAAAATACATAATTAGGAGTAAAGTGACTATCAGAAAAAAAAAGAAACAGAGGAGTGCTACCCTTACTAAGGGCATTATAAGCATAAATAATAATAAGAGAATAGTTATAATAACAGTAATGAATGTTCAGCATATATAGGGGTAAAATGAGATAACAATGAATGAAAAGGGGAGACTCAAAATCCAGATTAGCAAAGGGGAATGTAGATAAGGCTCATGCAGAAGAAAATGGGCGACTAAATATTTGTAACTATCCCTTACATATTCGTAATGGTAACCACACACCAAAGATTCAGAACTGAAGTATATAACATAAAACAAGAAGTACCAGAAGGAAAACCCACAAAATCCACCCCTCCCCAAAAAAAGAAAGAAAAAAAGAAAAACAGAGAAACAGAAACACAAGGACAAGGAAGCAATGGAAACACTGAGTTACCAGAAAGCAAAAGATAAAATGGCTATAAGAAGATTTTATATTTCAATAATCACCCTAAATGCAAATAGATTGAACCCACCAATAAATAGGCACAGAGTTTCAGAATAGATCAAAACACAAAACCCAAACATACGCTGCTGCCAGGAGACATATCTCAGCTCCAAAGACAAATATAGACTCAAAGTGAAAGTGTGGAAAATGATATTGTAAGCAAATGGCATTCAGAGAAAAGCAGGAGTAGCGATAATAATATCAGAAGAAATAGACTTCAAATAAAAAAGGTAAAGAAAGATACTGAGGGACACTTCATAATGATAAAGAAAAACATGCAACAAGAAGACATAACACTTATTAACATCTGCGCTGCCAATCAGGGAACCTCAAAATATGTAAAGCAATTACTAACAGAACTAAAAGGAGAAACAGAGCAAAACACTATCGTGGTAGGAGATCTAAATAGCTCACTGTCTGATATGGACAGGTCATCCAAACAGAAAATAAATAAGGAAATCACAACCTTAAATGACACATTAGACCAACTGGACATAATGGACATTTACAGAGCCTTTCACCTCAAAACAGATGCTTATTATATATTCTTTTCTGGTGCACATGGAACATTCTCAAGGTTTGACCACATACTGAGACAGAGAAATAGACTCAACAAATATGAGAGTTGAAATCATACAAAACATATTCTCTGATCATAATCCTTTGAAACTAGAGATCAATTGTAAAAAGAAGTCAGAAAGAAACACAAATACATGGAGATTAAACAACATACTACTGAAAAATAACTCGGTTAGAGAAGAAATAAAAAGAGAGATCAAAAGATATATAAAAACGAATGATAATGATAGTATAACATATATAGTTTTTTTAAACAGGGCAACAGCAGTCATAAGAGGAAAGTTCATATCATTGCAGCCCTATCTCCAAAAACAAGAAAGAGCCCAAATAAACAACCTAATGCTTCATCTTAAAAAACTAGAAAAGGAAGAACAAATGAAGCCTAAAGTCAGCAGAAGGAAAGAAATAATCAAAATTAGAGCAGAAATCAATGAAATTGATGAAAAAATAGAAAAAATAAATGCAACAAAGAGCTAGTTCTTTGAGAAGGTTAGTAAAATTGACAAAATTCTGGTTAGACTAACTAAAGAAAAAAGAGAAATTTCACATATAAAATTAGGAATGAAAAAGGGGAAATAATGACAGACACCACAGCAGTAGGAAGGAAAATACAAGAATACTATGAAAAAGTATATAACACCAAATTTAATTTAACCTAGAAGAAATGGAAAAGTACATAGAAAAATACAACCTTCCTAGACAGAATGAAGAACCGAAAAATCTAAAGAGACAGATCAGCAGTATGGAAATAGAAACAATCATCAAAAACCTACCAAAAAGTAAAAGTCTAGGACCAGTAGGCTTCACCAGTGAATTCTACCAAACATTCAAAGAAGATTTAAAAGCTATTCTCCTTAAACTCTTCCAAAAAATCGAAGAGGAGGCAATATTTCCCAATTTATTTAATGAGGCCAACATCACCCCCCTAAATAAGATACTAGCAAACCAAATACAGCAACATATTAAAAGGATTATACACCACGATCAAGTGGGCTTTATCCCGAAGGCACAGGGATGATTTGACATATGCAAATCGATTAATGTCATACACCACATAAACAAATGAAAAAATAAGAATCATGTGATCATATCAATAAATAAAGACAATCCTTCGGCAAGATACAGCATCCATTTATGATCAAAACACTTAACAAAATTGGTATAGAAGGAAAGTACCTTAACATAATAAAGGCCATATATGACAAACCTTCAGCCAACATTATACTTAATGGTGAAAAACTAAAAACCTTCTCTCTAAGATCACAAACAAGGCAAGTCTGTCCACTATCACCACTGTTATTCAGTATAAGAATGAAAGTCCTAGCTAGTGCAATCAGGCAAGGGAAAGATATAAAAGGCATTGAATAGAAAACAAAGAAGTCAAACCGTCACTATTTGCAATTGACATGATTAATGATTCTCTATACAGAAAACCCTAAAAACTCCACAAGAACAGTACTAAAAACAATAAACAAATTCAGTAAACAAAATCTGGATACAAAATCAATGGTCGAAATCTGGATACAAAATCAATGGTCAAAAATTCATAGACTTCCTATACTACAAAAATTCATAGACTTCCTACTCTAATAACGAAGTTTTAGAAAAAGAAGTGGAAAAAATAATTCCTTTTGCAATTGCAACATGAAAAATAAAATATCAAGAATAAATCTAATGAAACATGTGAAGGACCTATAAAATGAAAACTGCAAGACTCTATTAAAAGAAATCAAAGTAGAGAAAAAGAAATGAAAAGATATTCCGTGTTCTTGGATTGAAGAATGAACATAGTTAAAATGACCTTATTACCTAAAGTATTATACAGATTTAATGCAATCCACATCAAAATCCCATCAGCATTTTTTAAATAGAACAAAAAATTATCAGATTTGTATGGAAACAGAAAAGACCCCGAACGCCAAAGCCATCCTGAGAAAAATGAACGAGAATGGAAGCATCACTCTGCCCGACTTCAAATTATACTACAAAGCAACAATAATCAAAGCAGCTTGGTATTGGAAGCGAAACAGACACATGAACCAGTGGAACAGAATCGAGAGTCCAGAAGTAAACTCATGTTTATATGGGCATGTAATTCTCGACAAAAGAGCCAAAAACATATAGTGGAGAAAGGAAAGCCTTTTCAATAAACTGGCCATACAAAAGAAGACATGCAAATGGCCAATGAAGGCTGCTCAACATCACTAGATATTAGGGAAATGTAAATCAAAACCACATAAAGATACTATCTTGCACCTGTTAGAACAGCTATTATCAACAGGACAAGTAATAACAAGTGTTAGAGAGGATGCGGAGAAAAAGGAACCCTCATACACTGCTGGTGGGGCTGCAAATTGGTACGGCCACTATGGAAAACAGTATGGAGGTTCCTCAAAAAACTAAGAATTGATCTACCATATGATCCAGCAATCCCTCTGCTGGGTATTTACC